>NW_006921705.1:2969754-2979670 GCF_000298275.1 Orycteropus afer afer | reverse complement strand
CCCATCTTCCGAGGAGTGGCTGGTGGGTTTGAACTGCCAGCCTTCTGGTTAGCAGTCAAGTGCCTTAGGCACTACTCTACCAGAGCGCACGTGCACTCTCTCTTTCTCTCTCTCTCTCTCTAATCTCATGCAGATTCCTGCCTTCCAGCTGGAGATGTACCATCATTATAACCCAACCCAGTTCCACTGGCTTCAGGTTGATTCTGACTCATAGCGATCCTATAGGACAGAGTACAACTGCCCCATAGGGTCTCCGGGGCTGTAAATCTTCATGACAGCAGACTATCTCATCTTTTTCCTGTGGAGCTACTGGTGAGTTCGAACCACTGACCTTTTGGTTAGTAGCTGAAAGCTTTAACTACTGCTACATCAGAGCTCGTTTATGTATTTATAAAGCACATGGCAAACCCACATTAGTTTATAATCTCTACTTCCTTTTCTTTGTACCATCTTGTCCAATTGAATGAATTTTTCTAAGCCTCTATTTCCTCATTGCAAATGATTATAATAAATGTACCCTCCAAGTACAATTTGTGATACTTAAATTAAATAATATTTGCTGAATTATTAGCGCATCTTAAGTGCTCAACAAATATGGACTCTTGTGATAATTTATTATTGTTGTCAGGTGCCATCAATTGATTTAGACTCTAGTGATCCAGTGTACAATGGAACAAAACACTGCCTCATGTATGCAATATTCTTCACCAATACCATAATTCCATTGCATCAATTCTTCTTTGGTCTTCCTTACTTATTGTCCAGCTTTAGCATGCACTTGAGGTGACTGAAAATATACCATGGTTTGAGTCTGGCATACTTTAGCCCTCTAAGTTACATCATTGCTTTTTAACACTTTAAAGAAGTCTTTTGCACAAGATTTGCTCAATGCAATATGTTGTTTGATTTTTTGACTACTGACTCTAGGCAGTGCTTGTGGATCCTAATAAAATGAAATACAAACAACTCCAATCTTTTCTCTTTTTATCATGACTTTGCTTATTGGTCCAGTTGTGATGATTTTTGTTTTCTTTATGTTAAGGTATAATCCATATTGAAGGCTTTGATCTTCATCAGTAAGCACTTCAAGTCTTTTTCATTTTCACAAACAACGTTGTTTTATTTACATATCTCAGGTTGTTAGTGAATTCTTCTCCAGTCCTAATGCTGTATTCTTATTCATAAAGTCCAACTTCTCAGATTATTTGCTCCGCATACAGATTGAATAAATATGGTGAAAGAGGTAACCCTGATGCACACTTTCCTGATATTAAATCACACTATATCCTCTTCTTCTGTTCAAACAATTGCATCTTGGTCTATGAAAAGTTTCTGCATAAGCACAATTAAGTGTTCTGGAATTTCCTATTATTCAAAACAGTTTCCATAATTTGTTATGATCTGCACAGTTGAATGCTTTTGCATAGTCAATAAAACACAGGTAAATATCTTTCTAATATTCTCTGCTTTCAGCCAAGGTCATTCTGACATTAGTAATGATATCCCTTGTTCCATGTTCTCTTCTGAATCTGACTTGAATTTCTGGCAGTTCCTTGTGGATGTACCGCTATAATCATTTTGAACTAATTTTGAACTATCGGCAGCAAAATTTTGCTTGTATGTGACATAAATAATATTGACTATTAGAAAACCAAATTAAGTGAAAAAGGTGCATATGAAAATATTTTAAAGCTAGAAATATTATAAAAGCATAATGGAGCTCTGGTGGTGCAGGGGTTAAAGCATTTGGCTGCTAAGCAAAAAGTTGGCAGTTCGAACCTACCAATAGTGCTGAGGGAGAAAAATGAGGCTATCTGCTTTTATAAAGATTTATAGTCTTGGAAACCCTATGGGGCAGTGCTACTCTGTGATAGTGGGTCGTTATCAGCCAGAATTGACTAGATGGCAATGTGTGGTTTAGCAGCATTGTATCAATTCCAGTTATTACCATGTAGCTGGTTTTCAGAAAACAGGATAAATTATTAAGACACTGCGAACACATGTTGATACGGTATTCAAAGAAATTCTCTATTAGCATTCCTCATATCTAGGAACTCAGTCCAATTTTCTAGTTTCTAGGCCAAAAAACTTTTACTTGGTAATTATTTATTACATATCAGAGTATTAATTTAAATATTTATTCCACCTCTTTAGATTTTCAGATGGTGTTATTGCCAGTTAGGTAAAATTTCTGATAAAAAAGTGATGCATAATTCAGTTTTGCTGCAACGAAATCTTATATTGTTCAGCAATTTCTATTGCAAATGAACCTTGCAAACACATCTTGAATGCTTCAGTGCTTCCAACTTTCCAACTATAATTGTTTTTAGTTCAAAGGCTGACATGGAAAATTACAGAAGATTAAATCTGATGAAACTCTGTTGTTGTTGTTGTTGTTATAGTACTACTTAATGATGTGTTGTGGATTTGGGGTAGACTGGGGCGGGGACAATGTTCAATACCTGAATACTATTCAAGTTCTATGTTCTTGAAATTATTAAAAGTTAGGACATTAAAAAAAAGTCTGGCAGCTGACAAATGTTGCACTCCTCCCTATAGCCAATAAATCCTTTTCACAGAATAATATCAATAATTGAGAAGGCTACTCAGTGTCTGTGATCAAACATGCTCCATAGATCCTTCTGTAATCATGTTTGAACACTGAGAAAATGACACTATGCAACCACAAAAATGTTCAAATATTCCCAGCTTCTGGCTAATTGGAGTGGCCACTGCTTCTTCCCCAATGACAGCCCTAGCTTCCATCCCAGTTACATGAGTTTACATATTTATCTTTTTGTAGTTAGAGTAATTTGAGTTTTGTTGAGAAGTTTTGTTGCCACCAATTTTCTTATCAGTGTCCTACCAGAAAAATATCCCATTGGACAGAAAGTTGGATAATATGAATATTCCTAAGGAACACTTAAAAAAAGATTGCAAAAAGGGCATGGGTGCAGCTTCCTCTGACCTCCTCTAATTTCACAAGAGGGAGAGAAAATTGCCATCAGCAGTCCAAGGCTTATTCCTAAGAGGCCAGGCATGCTACTACCCTTCGAACTTTTTTCTAATTCTGACACCAACCATCCCTCCCACTGCACTCTCTACTTCTCTGCTGAATTCAATAGATAAGTTGCAATGGTCACACAGCACTCACAAACAATACTCACGATTATGGGGTTTATTAGGGAATAACAAGTAATTCAGGTTCAGGAACACTCAGGATATAATTCTTTGATCAGGGCAGCCTTACTCTGCCAAGTCCATTGGCATACCTCTCTTTGGCTCTTGGTCTCTTGGCCTGACCTCTGCCCTGCTCTGGAAAGTGTGAGAAAGCTGGTCTTATAAAGCTCTTTCAACTCTGCCAACAGGTGCACCTCACTCCGCCAGCAAATCTCCTTCCCAAAGGAGCTTTCTCATTGTGTGGGCTGGGAAGCCCAGAGTTCTGTCTCCTGCCAGTCTCTTGGTTCTGCTGCCACCACCTCTCTGCCATCTCAGGGCAGGAATCTCATGTGTAATGATGTGCTTCACTCCATCTACAGCTTTTTTCTTTTGATAGCAGTGAGATCCTCCCTTCTGCCTCTAAGAATGTTCATTTTCAGCCTAGCAGAATGACAAAACTGACTAATCCCAACGTTATGGTTCCATACACACTATTTGCACTGTCCCACCCCCACAAGGGTGCCACCTACCCTACTTACATTGTAAACAAGCTATCCAGTCCCTTTGGTGGGCCACAATCACCTGGCACTTACAGTCCCACCCAGTCATCCCCTGGGAGTCACAAAGACTGTGACTAGAAGAGACATACTAGGTAATTCACTGCACCACAAGGAAAAATACATCAAAGATTAAAATTGTTACTTTGGATAGGAAGCAAAATTGCCAAGTCAAGAGCCCTAGGTATTAAACTTCTATGATATGTCTTTTAAATATGTATATGTGTATACAACATACTTTGAAAGTGCATTTAAGTCTGGAATATAACATACATCAATTTTACTTGCTTTTTATTTGTAAATGTACTCTTATTCCTTTTGAAGTTGTACTAGTTGACATTCCTTCCTTACAGTTGAAATAAATAGAACTATTTTTTGTATAGTTAGAATATGTTATAATAATTAATCCAAACTACTTTAAACCATAGAATTTCTACTAGTTCAAAGTTTTTTTCTTTTTTAACTAATATGTAAACCATATTAAAATTTTAAAAGGTAAAATTTATAAAATTCATGTCATAAAATTATATCATTAATAAGTTGGCAATAAATAATGAAATAAATAGTGTTTTGAATTATGACCTAAATTCACCAGAAGGATTTTTTAAAAATAAATAAATAAATATAGGTCTGGAAAAACTCCTATCTCTTTAGCAACAATCACATATTGCAGAATATGTTCCCAGTGATATATACTTTTTTTTTTAAAGTAAGTTATCATAGAGATCATATTTTAGTAAAAAGTGCAAGGATTTACATATATTAAAGTTTTCCACAAATTGTTTGATATGACATTTTCTCTAATAGGATGTTTATTTTACTTTTTTCTCTTTAACAAACAAAAATTTATTTTTTTTAAAGTTTAGGGGGCTAGAAGTCAGAATTTAGGCCACCAGCCCTAGGGGAAGAATTTCTCTGTCTGCTTTAGGAGAAAGTCCTGTTCCTTTGTTGGTGATCTTCAGGTGGTGTAGCATCTGTTATGAGAGGCTGTTGTGTCAGTTCCCACTCGTAGCAACCCTCTGTACAACAGAATGAAACACCGGTCAGTCTTGCACCATCTTCACAAACGTTGCCCTGCTTGAGCACATCATCATAGCCACTGTGTCTGTCTTCCCATATCTCACTGTTTGCTTAATATTCTCCTTTTATATCTCAAAAGATTGACTCAAGACACACCCTGCACTGTCTCGTTAACCTAACAAAGAAATCCATTTCCAAATGAGATTATAACCATATGTATACCCCCAAAAGTACATTGCCTTTGAGTTGATTTCAACTCCTAGTGACCCTGCAGGACACATTAGAACTGCCCCATAGAATTTCCAAGGCTGTAAATCTTTAGGGAAGTGCCAAAGGGACAGGGAGCCCACATCTTCTGACCTCCTCTAACCCCACAAGAGGAAGATAGAATCAACATCAATAGCCCAAGGCCTATTCCTGTGAGGCCAGACGTGCTGCCTCCTTCCAGCCCTTTCATCAACCCTGACACCAACCGTTTGTCCCACAGCACCCACCACCTTTCTGCTGGGTTCAATAATTCGCTGCAGTGGCCACACAGAACTCACAGATTATGGGGTTTATTAGGGAAGCACCAGGCTATATTCAAGTTCAGGAAAAATACTCAGTCTCTCTCAGCCCACCATCTCTCAGCCAATAGTCTCTCTCAGTCTCTCTCCCAGTGGTGTGCATCTCTCAGTGCCTCTCTCTCAGCAGTGCGTGTCTCTTTCTCAGCAGCACATGTCTCTCAGGAGCATGTTTCTCTCAGTAGCATGTTTCTCTCAGCAGCATGTCTCTCTCAGCCAGCAGAGAGACCTTCTGCCTCTAGGAGGGCTCCTTTTGAGCCTGGCAGAGTGGTCAAACTAACCAATCTAATATCAGAATTCTAAACACCTGAGAGAGAGGGAACTTCCCAGAACATTGCTTTGTGTCACTCAACAGAAGTACCCCAGGTGGATAACTTTAATGATCAGGAGCTCCTCAGGAGCTCTTCAGTTGCTCACTGCAAAATCCATACCAATTAATTAACTACACCTCAGGAAGAAAACTGCAGCATCTTCCTCCTGTGGAACAACTGGTGGGTTCAAACTGCCCACTCTTCAGTTAGCAGCTGAGTCCTTAACTACTGCAGGGGTAGGCTTTACAACACATATTTTTGGGCACACGATTCTGTCCTTACCACCACACAAGATCTTCAAGGAACCAAGAAACAGAAGCTGAAAAGAGACAAGGACCTTCCCCCAGAGCCAGCAGAGAGAGAAAGCTTTCCTCTGGAGCTGGTTCACTGGTTCCCTAATTTTGGGTTTCTCTAATGAGTCCAATCTACTTGACGGCAGTGAGTTTGGTTTCTTTTTAATATGATGTTTAAAATGTTTTTTTTTTTTTTTAATTCTTATTTTAATTAAACATATCTCAATTTGAGCTCTGGTAGCATAGTGGCTAAGACACTTGCCTGCTAACCAGACGGCTGGTGGTTCAAACCCACCAGCCACTCCTCGGAAGGAAGGTTGGGCAATCCTACTTCCGTAGTGATACTGCCTCGGAAACCCAAGGAGGGGTCGCTATGAGTCGGGGCCGACTCGACGGCACATAACAACAACAACAACAATTTTAGTCAAAGTACACATTAACTCATATCCATTATATAACAGATATGGAATCCTAAAAGTTAAAATTCTTATTTTCTAATATGGATGGAATTTCTTTTCTGGGTGTCATAAAATGACTTCTCTTTATATTATTTTCTGTTTGAAAAACAGGGATACAGCGAATAAAAATTGTGTAATTACATGCTGGTTACTATTACTACATAACAAGTGACCTTCCATTGGCTTAAAACAACCACCATTAATTTTATCCCGTAATTCTGTGGTTCAGGAATACAGAAAGGGCACAGCCGAGTGGGCTTGTCTCGTTTACAAAGAGTGGATCTCAAGGAGATGGTTTCTAGGGGGCATAGAAGTGTGCCCACCCCGTCACTTCCCAGTGTGACAAACCTGAAGGGCGCCACCAGGCGCGGGCTGGTGCTGCCGGGCTGTAGTTCCCCGCGCATCCGGCAGATAGGGGGCGTCTTCGTGCAGCATTGCCACGTCCAGCCAGCCCAACCTGCCTGGCTTGATCTCTCCCAGAATCCCGGGATGGTCTCTCGCCCAAACACTGTCAGTCTGAGTAGCTGTTCCCGACACCAAAGCTGCAACCCTCTTCCCTGCCGGCTGCTCGCTTCGGCCACACCAGTGTTTCCGCCTGGCAATAGGTACCGACGGCCGCTGTGGGCCTCTGGAGCGCAGCGGCTTGGGGACGTCGGGGCCTGTCACCCCCCGCAGCTGCAATCATTCTCCTGATCTCTGGCCTGCCAGAGGGGGCGAATTCAGAGGCTGAGACCATTTTCACATTGTTTTCAGTTAGAGCTACCCTGGTGATCAAAATTTTGGGCTACAAAGTCTACCATTAGAGATTTTTGCAACTTAATTTCTGACGCCTGGAATTGCCGGCCAGTCACTCCTGGCAAGGAAGACTGGGCAATCTACTTCCGTAGAGATACCTCCGAAACCCAAAGAGGGATCGCTATAAATCGAATCCACTTGGTGGCAGTGAGTTTGGAGTTTTGGTTGGAATTGCCGGGAGGGCATGGGGTCAACTCCTCCTTGGGCTCATCGAGGCTCTGTGGTTTGGAAGCCGTTTTCCTCCTTGATGGTCAAATGCCCCAACTTAACCACTAAACCAAGGAGCTCTGGTGGCGTGGCGCGGTCTGAGCCCTTTCCACTCCCTGAGAATCTCAGCAAGCAGCAGGTTTGGGTCCTGGACTCCAAGGAGAACAAGCTCTTCTCGGCTTCTCCACCTCCAAACCTGCTTCCTCTTTCCCAGATCCTGGTATTCAGACTCTGAGTCTCTAGTGGGAGCGGGGCAGAGCTACAGGGAAGGTAGCCCGCAGGCATCGCCTTCGCTGTGGTGGTGAGTGGCCTAGGAGGCAAGGAGCGCCCCTCCGCGAAGTGATTGGTGGACTCCTTGGGCTTGGAAGACACGCTAGACACCGGGAACCAAGGAGCATGGCGGATTGTGGGCAGAAATAAAACCAAGCAACAAACTGCTAACTATCCCCTGACTGCTTACGAACCTTCAGAGGAAAACTGTTTGAAGAAAAGTATGAGTTACATTGTAGGATTTACACCTTGACAGAAATCTTTCAATGGCCTTACTGCAATTCCTTTCTGGTAGTTCAGAATCTCACTCCTCAGAGCTAATGACTGAGGAAGAATAAGATCTAGACGAGGGCTTCACAAACCGTCTATTCCAACAATTTTATCCTGTTAACTTATAGTTACATTGGCATTATCTTTCAATGAAAAAAGAAAATGGATTCTGGGTTCAGAACGCTTTGCTGAATTAACCTTAAAATAGCCCACATTGTAATGTGGTAGGGGCTATGGTTGCACAATGGTTAACGCGTTGATTTGTTAACCAAAAGATCGGTGCACGGAACGCACCAGCCACCGGGGGAGAAAAATGAGGCAGTCTACTTCTATAAAGATTTACAGCCTTGGAAACTCTATAAGGTAGTTCTACCCTATGTTACAGGGTCACTATGGCAATGGGTTTAGTTTTGTGGTGTAGTGCTACTGCGCCCGACTTGCGCTGGGGTCAAGTTCAGGTAACTCTCACCACGCGGGAACAACAGGTCCCCATGCTAAGCAACATTGCTAACTCAGAGATGTCTACTGATCACACCCGGATTTCATTGCAAATTGCTATAAAAGTTTCTGATTCCCCACTTTCGTTGCAGAAAGGTAAGAGAAAATACAGATCACAACGGCGTTTCAAGGATATATGTCTGATTTTCGCTCCAGTTTTAGTATACTCTTGAATCATTTTTGCCAAGTTAGTGGAAATCCACTGAGATGCTTTTTACAACAAAGAAACTGGAATTTAGAAGTCAACCACTGTGTTATTCACTTCCGCGTGCCTACTTCCATATCAGATCCACAAAGAAATAAAATACGCCGCGTACTCAAATACGTCTTTGTTCCTTTTCCTCAGTTGATTTCAATATTTGTTACCCATCAGAAATTTAAGACACCGGGCAAAAATAAGGTTTGACTGCTGCGTACTCTGCCATTTTACTACAGCGTAGCCAGCCCCTCTATGAGCAGCTCTGATTCGGTCAAACTGGGAGCGTATGCACTGCAGAGATGCTACTGTTACACCGCCACCAATGACCGGGTTTCAGCGGTAACCCTCCGCGGCTGTAGCAGCGCTCTTTTCTCGCTAGGGTCAGCCACTCCCAGCCGCAGGAGCTGTAGCTCGCTTTACTCGCGCTGCAAATGCCCTGGAGCTTACCGAGCGCGAGTGCTCCACCTGCGCTACAGACATTCCAACCCACACCTAAGGGAACGGACTCTGTAGCAGTTCCTTTGCCCAAAGAACTCTGTTCTAGCTCGAACTCGGTTCACGCTTCCTGGCGCTGCGTTTGTCTCTGTCCTCACAGCACCAGGTCCTCGTCAGTCTTTCCATGGGAGAGTGAACCCATAGGACTCCCCATGTCGTGTGCTTTTGCGAGTGGACTCGGAAATCAGAGACTTCGAGGTGAGCTCTAGGCCTGCTCCAGGAGCGGGAGCCTCTCTTTTCAGAGTTTTGGGAAAGTTGATTGTTTCTTCGCGCAGGTGAACGCCCTCCCTCCCCACCCCGCCGGATGAACTGTTCTAGTTTACGTGTGTGTGCACTTCCAACACCAAAGATTTCTTCCCTTGCCCGAAAAATACGATTAATTTCACCTCTCGCCTCAAATGTCAGCGTCGCAAGGTCTCTGCTTGTCTTCCTCGCTGTGTCTTGAACGGGTAGCTGGGCGCGCAACATGGGAGCAGCCACGGAAATGGCGCCATTAGGCCGGGCGGAAGGGAGGAAACCACACCCTGGGCTCCCGGGATGACCCATCGTTGGGCAATACATTCTGCATGGCACGGAATAGGGGTCAGAGCCTTCAGATACCCAAGTAGAACAGATTTTGAACTCCTTAAACGAAGGCCAGATTTCTTATCCCCAAAGACTGGTGCAGTGCTTAGTAAAGGTTGAAGGAACGAAAATATACAACTCCATAGTTCTCTGAGGGGCTCTGGTAGCATAGTGGCTAAGACACTTGCCTGCTAACCAGACGGCTGGCGGTTCAAACCCACCAGCCACTCCTCAGAAGGAAGGTTGGGCAATCCTAC
>NW_006921705.1:2931641-2965199 GCF_000298275.1 Orycteropus afer afer | reverse complement strand
TATTGTTTAGCTCTTCTGCATCTTTGTTGAGTTTCTTTCCAGTTGTTCTATCTTTCAAAGAAAGTGGTGTATTAAAGTCTCCCACTATGAGTGTTCTTTCCTAATATTTTTAAGGTTTCTTGTTTCAATTACTTACATACTTACATGCAGGCTCATAAAGAATATTAGTCTGTACACTTTTTTTCACCTAAGGTAGTATCAAGGAGCTCTTGTAGTATAGTGCGGAAGACATTTGACTGCTAACCAGGAGGTTACCGGTTCAAACCTACCAATTGCTTAGTGGAAGGAAAATGGGGCAATCTACTTCTATAAAGATTTACCAGCTCGGAAACCCAATGGGGGTCACTATGAGTGGGAATGGAATTGAAGGCAATGAGTTTGGCAGTGAATTAAGGTAATGATCAGATTTGGGTGTCAGAGATAATGTTTAGCCCATAAAGCAATTTGGGACCAGTTTCTCCCTTCTTTACTTTTTATTTTTGCTTACTGAAAAATTCCATGTGAGATTGGTATTATTTCTTCCTTCATTGTTACAATTCACCTGTAAAGGCTTGTGTTTGGGAAGATTTCTTGAAAGGATGGCTTTTAAACATTCAGCTCCTAACCAGAATGTTGGGGGTTCAAACCCACTAGCTGCTCTGCGGGAGAAAGTTAAGGCAATCTACTTCTGGAAAGATTTACAGCCTTGGAAACCCTATGGGGCAGTTCTCTTCTCCCCTATAGGGTGGTTATGAGTCCAAATCAATTGGATGGTAGAGGGTTAACAGATATAAGACTATAAAGTATTTCTATTTCTTTATGTCTTTTCAGTAAATAGAGTTTTTTAAATAAATTAATCATCTTCATAAGTTATCAAAATTACTGACATAATACTGTTTATAATATCCCTTTGTCCTTTTGCTCCTATTGTATCTGTTTTAATATTCTGGTTTACGTTTTTTACATTGGCAATTTTTCTTTCTTTTCATTAGTCCTGCTCTGATAGGGGTTTATTAATTTTATTAATTTTTTGGGGGGGTATTATTTCCTACCTAATATGTATTTAGGATTTAAATTTCTCTTATTTTTCTAGATTTCTAAGAGGAAAACAAGAAGCCTTGGGGGCCCAGTGGTTAAAGTGCTGAGCTGGCAGTCTGCTCCACAAATATTTATAGCCTTGGAAATTCTTTGAGGCAGTTCTACTCTGTCCTATAATTGATATGAGCTGGAATTGACTCCATGGCAATGTTTTTTGTTTTGTTTTGTTTTGTTTAAAAGGAAAACTTAGATCACTGACATTGAATCTTTTCTTATACACACATTTAATGATACAAGTTTCTCTCTAAGCATTCATTTAGCTATATCCCGTATATTATGGTATATTATCTTCATTGTTTTTTTGTTGTTGTTATGTACCATTGAGTCAGACCCAACTCATAGTGACCCCTCCTTGGTTTTCCGAGGTGGTATCACTACAGAAGTAGATTGCACAACCTTCCTTCCAAGGAGTGGCTAGTGGGTTTGAACCACCATCCTTTTGGTTAGCAGTCAAGTGCCTTAGGCACTATACTACCAGAGCTCCCTACCATCATAGTAGGAGGCTTTAATACACCACTTTCAATGAGAGATAGCACAATTGGAAAGAAACTCAACAAAGACGCAGAAGAGCTAAACAATTCAAACCACCAACTTGGCCTAATGTATTGGAAGTCCTAGCCAGGGAAGTAAGGCAAGAAAGAGAAATGAAAACATCCACATTGGTAAGGAAGAATTAAACTATCCCTATTTGCTGATGATATGATCCTATACCTAGAAAACCCAAGAGACTCAATAAAAAAAAATAATCTACTGGAACTAATTGAGAGATTTAGCATTGTGGCAGGATACAAGATCAACATCCAAAAATCAGTTGGATTCCTCTACACCAGCTAAGAGATTGCTGAAAAAGAAATAAGAAAATCAATACTATTTACAATAACAAAATGTAACACACTGCTGTGGAGTCAGATCTGACTCAGAGAGACCGCTCCTTGGATTTCCAAGGCGGTATCACTATGGAAGTAGATTGCCCAGCCTTCCTTCTGAGGGGTGGCTGGTAGATTTGAACCACCACCCTTCTGGTTAGAAATCAAATGCCTTAGGCACTATGTCACCAGAGCTCCCCCCATTTACAAGTGACCAAAAATAAAAAATAAATAAACAAATAAGATACTTGGGAATAAATCTTAACAGGGACACAAAAGATCTGTACAAAGAAAACTACAAAATTAAGCTACAAAATTACTTCAAGAAACCATAAGAGATCTACATAAATGGAAGAATATACCATGCTCATGGATTTGAAGACTGAACACTGTAAAATGTCAATTCTATCCAAAGCAATCTATACATTCAATGTAATCCCAACGCAAATCCCATCAACATTCTGTAAGGATATGGAAAAACCAATTACTAACTTTAAATGGAAAGGAAAGAGTCCTCAGATAAGAAAAAGATTATTGAAGAAGAAGAACAAGGCAGGAGGTCTCATCCTCCTGGATCTCAAAACCTACTATACAGCCACAGCAGTCAAAACTGCCTGGTATTGGTATAGAGACAGACACATAGACCAATGGAATAGAATTGAGAACCCAGAAATAGATCCATCAACCTATGGTCAACTGATCTTTGACAAAGGGCAGAAATCCATCAAATGCGGAAGAGATTGTCTGTTTAACAGATGGTGCAGGCAAAACTGGATATCCATTTACAGAAAAATGAAACAAGATGTGTCCTTCACACCATATACAGAAACTAACTCCAGATGGTTCAAAGACTTACATGTGAAATGTAAAACTATTTGACTGCTAACCAGAAGGCTGGCCGTTCAAACCCACCAGCCACTCCTCAGAAGGAAGGTTGGGCAATCTACTTCCTTAGTGGTGGTGGTGGTGTTGTCATGTGCTGTCGAGTCGGACCCAACTCATAGTGATCCCTCCTTGGGTTTCTGAGGCAGTATCACTATGGAAGTGCCTTAGGCACTACGCTACCAGAGTGATACTGCCTTGGAAACCCAAGAAGGGGTCACTATGAGTCGGATCCAACTCGATGGCCATGGGATTTTTTTGGGATTAAATTTGCCCCTAGTTTTTCCTTGAGGAACTTTATAGTTTTAGGTTTTACCAAGGAGGGGTCTCTATGAGTCGGGACCAACTCGATGGCCATGAGTTTGATTTTTTTTTTTCCTGAATATATGGCATAAATAGCCTATCAAGCATAACCCAAAATACACAAACATCAGAAGATCAGCTAGATGAATTTTAAAAATTTTAAAAATTAAATTTTTATGTACTTCCAAAGACTTCTCCTAAAGAGTCAAAAGAAAACCTACAGATTGGGAAAAAAACATTTGGCAATATCATATCTGACAAGGGACTTGTCTCTAGAATTTATAGAAAACTCCAACACCTCAACAGCAAAAAGACAAATAATCCAATTAAGAAATGGGCAGAAGCCAAGAATAGACACTTCACCAAGGAGGATATTCAAGCTGCCAACAAACATATGAAGAAATGCTCACAATCATTAGCCATTAGGGAGATGCAAATCAAAACAACAATGAGATACCATCTTGTCCCAGCACTAGTAGCAAAGTTTAATAAGACAGAAAATAACTGCTGGTGAGGATGTGGAGACATTGGGACTCTCATACACTGCTGGTGGGATTGTTAAATGATAGAACCACTGTGGAAAATAGTATGGTGATTCCTTAAAAAGTTGGAATTAGAAATGCCATTTGAGCCAGTAATCCCATTACTAAGTATATATCCTAAAGAAGTGAGAGCCAGGTCAAGAACAGATATATGCACACCCATGTTAATTGCAGTGCTATTTAGAAGAGCAAAAAGATGGAAACAACCTAGGTACCCATCAACAAAAGAATGGATAACCAAACTATGGTGCATACACACAATGGAATACTGTGCAATCCTAAAGAATAACATAGAATCGGCAAAACACTGCATAACGTGGATGAACTTGGAGGACATTATGCTGAGTGAAATAAGTCAATCATAGAAGGACACATATTGTATTAGTCCGGTATTGTAAAAAGTCAAGGAAATGTTTATATATGGAAGGAAATTTTCTTTGTTGGTTACCAGGAGTGGGAGGGGAGGGGAAGGAACACTGTTAGATAGGTAGAGATAAGTATTTATTTGGGTGAAGAGAAAGGCAATGTACCAGATGTGAGTGATCAACACAGTGGCATTGAGGAAGAGGAAGACATAGAGAGGTGCATGGGAGGTACAGACAACAAAGGTGAACTCTTTTGCACATACAGTACTGCATTGTCAGTGAAGTCAAACAGTGATATACAAGTGGATAGGTGGGTAGAAAGGCTGAACAATTAGGTGTGTCTATGCAGAGGGGAATGTAATGTTTCTACAAGTGTATTTATATGTTCTGTAAGAATTCCCAGGTATATAGTAGAGCTGACAAGGGACTATGTAGTCACTTCTTGGTCACAGTCAGCTATCCAGAGGGAGAAAATAGTTGGGCCTGTGGGCTCGGGACCATGGTCACAGGGACATCAAGCTCAATTAGCATAACATACTACATAGTTCAACACAGTCCGTAAGAACAATGTTCTACGTCCTGCTTTAGTGAAGTAGCAACTGGGATCTTTAAAACTTGTGAGCAGCCATCTAAGATAAAACAATTAGTCTCTTCCCATATGGAGCAAAGAAAAATGAAAAAATCAAAGAATCAAGGAAACAATTTGTCCATGAATCACAAGTTCCACTAGCCTGAGACTAGAAGAACTAAATGTTCCCTGGTTACCATTACCAACCAGTCTGATCAGGATCATGATCAAAGATCTTGGACAAAGTAGGAGAAAAATACAGAATAAAATTCAAAATCATAAAAGAAGACAAACTTCCTCGTCTGATAGAGACTGGTGGAACCTCCAAGACTATGGCCCTTAGACATACTTCAAACCTTTAACTGACCTCCCTCTTGGAAATCACCTTTCAGTCAGATAACAGCCAGGTCTATAAAGTGAACAATAACAACCATGAGGAATGTGCTCCTCAGAACAGTCAACCATATGAGACCAAAAGGGCAGCATTAGGCCAAAAACAAAGTTCAAAAAGCAGGAAGGAGCTGGAAGAAGGACGGATGGAAACACTGAGGGAATAGTAACTGATTTCATAAACAGAAGGTGCATAGGCATACGTCAGAGATATTGATGGTTCAGTTCCAGAGCAATACAATAATGTGAGTATCACAATAAAGGGAGTCACATGATTTTTTGTTTGTTTGTTTCTTGGTCATGGAAAAGTTATACTTACACTGTACTATACTCTATTAAGTGTAATGAAAAAGTTTGAAAAATTGTGAGAATTACCAAAATGTGACATGGAAACATGAAGTGAGCACATGCTGTTGGAAAAATAGTGCTGATTGTTTTGATTGACACAAATTTGCCCCAAACTTTCAAGTTGTAAAAAACACAGTAAAGTGTAGTGCAATAAAATGATGTATGCCTTTATAAATTGTTGGATGGGAAACTAAACTCAAACTTTCACCCGAACCACAATACAATTTTTTTTTTTTAATGAAATGGAAAACTTTAATATTGAGATTCTAGGTTTTAGTGAGCTGAAATGGACTGGTATCGGACATCTTATATCAGACAATCTTATGGTCTACTATACTGGGAATGACAAATTGAAGAACAGCATCACATTCATTATCAAAAAGAATATTTCAAGATCTTTTCTGAAGTACAATACTGCCAGAGACAAGATAGTATTCATATGTCTACAAGGAAGACCACTTAATACTAAACATATTAAAATTTTCAGATTTACTCACCAATGAATAGCACCAAAGATGAAGAACTTGAAGGTGTTTTACCAACCTCTGCAATCTGAAATTAATCAAATATGAAATCAAGATGCATTGACAATTACTGGTGATTAGAATGCTAAATTCAGAAATGAAGAAAAAAAAATAGGCAGTTGGAAAATAACGTCTTGATGATAGAAATGACATGAAATTCACATGGCAGAATTTTACAAGACTAATGACTTATTCTTTGAAAATGCTTTCTTGTCAACAACATATTATATTGAAATTGCAAATACCTAGAATAAGAAACCAAAAGATTAGAGCACCCTTGGCATTTATCAAATGGAAAGAACTGAAGAAATAATTCAAGTATATATATATATATATATATATAAGTTGAACAGATGTGGGATGGCATATGGGAGTACACCTATGAGTATATAGAGGTTGCAGAAGATATTTTACATATGTATTTGTTGAATTGCAATACTGAAGGATTCTATGGGCAAAAAATTGAATGACACAGAAAGCATCAAAAGAAGATGGAAGGAATACACAGAGTAACTACCAAAAAGAATTAGTCGATGTATGTTGTTGTTTTTGTTGTTAAGTGCCGTCGAGTCATTTCCGACTCATAGTGACCCCATGCACAGCAGAACGAAACACTGCCTGATCTCGCGCCAGCCCCACAATCCCTGCTATTCTTGAGCCCATCATTGCAGCCACCATGTCAATCCATCTCGTTGAAGGCCTCCCCCTCTTTCGTTGACCCTCCACCCTACCAAGCATGACATCCTTCTCCAGGGAATGGTCCCTTCTTACAACATGACCAAAATAGGTGAGACGAAGTCTGGCCATTCTTGCTTCCAAGGAGCATTCTGGCTGCACTTCCTCCAGGACAGATCTGTTAGTTCTTTTAGCAGTCCACGGTACTTTCAGCATTCTTTGTCAGCACCACAACTCAAAAGCATCAAATCTTCTTCAGTCTTCCTTATTCATTGTTCAGCTCTCACATGCATATGAGGTGATTGGAAATATCATGGCTTGTGTCAGGCGCACCTTAGTCCTCAAGGAGCTATCCTTGCTCCTCAGCACTTGATACAGTTCCTTCGCAGTTGACTTTCCCAATGCTACACGTCTTCTAATGTCCTGACTGCTGCTTCCGTTGGCATCGATTGTAGAACCAAGCAACGTGAATTCCTTGACAACCTCAATCTTCTCTCCATTTATTGTGATGCTGCTCATTGGTCCAGTTGTGAGAATTTTTGTTTTCTTTATATTGAGGCATAATCCATACTGCAGACTGTATTCTTCAACCTTCATCAGTAGGTGCCTTAAGTCATCCTCACTTTCAGCAAGCAAAGTTGTATCGTCTGCATATCTCAGGTTGTTAATGATTCTCCCTCCAATCCTGATACCACGTTTGTTTTCATATAGTCCAGCTTCTCGGATTATTTGCTCAGCATATAGATTGAATAACTGTGGAGAAAGAATACAACCCTGACGCACTCCCTTCTTGATTTTAAACCATGTAGTGTCCCCTTGTTCTGTTTGAACGACAGCCTCCTGGTCAAAGTACAGGTTCCTCATGAGTACAATCAAGTATAGGAAAAGCATATGATCAACCACTGATGGTACTGAAGGAAGAAACTGAAGCTTCACTGAAGGCATTGGTAAAAAAACAAGTCTCCAGGCGCTGATGGAATACCATGTGAGATGTTTCAGTGAACGCATGGAAAGCTGGAAGTGCTTACTTGTCTATGCCAAGACATTTGGAAGACAGCTCCTTGGCCAACCAATTGGGGGAGATCCATATTCCTGCCTATTCCAAAGAAAGGTGATCCAACAGAACATGGAAATTACTGAATAATATCATTATCACATGCAAGTAAAATTATACTGAAGATAATTAAAATGTGCTTGTAGCAGTACATCAACAGAGAACTGCTATCTTCACTTCTAAGAAGCATTTCAGCTTCACTTCTTCCAAGATAGATGTGTTCGTTCTTCTGGCAGTCACAGTTTACAGAGTACTCTTAAGGAGCTCTGGTGGCACAGTGCCTGAGGCATTTGACTGCTAACAAGAATGTTGTCAGTTCAAACCTACCAGCCACTCTGCGGAAGGAAGATGGAGCAATTTACTTCTGTAAAGGTTTATCACCTCAGAAACCCAATGGAGGTTGCTATGGATAAGAATTGACTCGATAACACCATCATTCAAATGCATCAGTTCTTCTTAGGTCTTTCTTATTCATTGTCCAGTTTTTGCGTGCATATGAGGCAATCAAAGCACCGTGGCTTAAGGCACGGGCATCTTAGTTCCCAAAGTGACTTCTTTGCTTTTTAACACTTTAAAGACATTTTAAGAGCTCTGGTAGCGTAATGCCTAAGGCACTTGACTGCTAACCAGAAGTCTGGCTGTTCAAACCCACCAGCCACTCCTTGGAAGGAAGGTTGGGGAAGGAAGGTTGGGCAATCCTACTTCCGTAGTGATACTGCCTCGGAAACCCAAGGAAGGGTCACTATGAGTCGGGGCCGACTCAACGGCAAATAACAACAACAACAACAAAGACCTCTTAAAGTGGTTTTTTGTAGCAGAAGGAGCTCTGATGGCATAGTGCCTAAAGCATTTGACTGCTAACCAGAAGTATGGTGGTTCAAACCCACTAGCCACTCCTCAGAAAAAAGGTTGGGCAATCTACTTCTGTAATGATACCACCTCGGAAACCCAAAGTCCTATGACTCTATGAGTTGGGTCAGACTAGATGGCAGTGAGTTTGGTTTTGGTTTTGGTGTGGCAGTGAGTTTGGTTTTGCTTTTGGTGTTTTGTAGCAGATTTGATCAATTCAAAACATGATTTGATTTCTTGACTGCTGTTTACAGGGATGGTGATTGCAAACCCTAATAACATGGAAAGTTCAACATTTTCTGTTTGTCATGATGTTGCTTATTGATCTATTCGTAAGGATTTTCATTTTCTGTATGTTGAGATGTAATCCACACTGAAAGTTGTATTCTTTGATCTTCATCGCTAAGTGCTTTGAGTCCTCTTCACTTTTAGCAAACAAGGTGGTGTCATCTGCATATTGCAGGTTGTTAACCAGTCTCCTTCAAATCCTAATTCTGCATTCTTCTTTATACAGTCCAGTTTCTCAGATAATTTGCCCAGCATACAGATTGAATAAGTATAGTGAGAGAATGTAACCCTGACACATATACTTTCTTTATTTTAAGCCAAACAGTATTCTCTTGTTATGCTCTAAGGACTGTCTGTTGGTCTGTGTACAGGTTTCACGTTAATGGAATTGAGAGTTCTGGAATTCCCATTCTTCTTAATATTATCAATAATTGTTAATGATCTACAAAGTTGAATCCCTTTGCATAGTCAAAAAAGACAGGTAAACATTTTTTAGTATTCCTCACTTTCAGCTAAGGTCTGTCTGACATCAACAATTATATTCCTCATTCCATGTCCTCTTCTGAATCTAACTTGAATTTCTGGCAGCTCTTTGTTGATGTGCTGCGGTAACCATTTTTGAATTATCTTCAGCAAAGTTGTACTAGCATGTGATATTAAGTTCTCACTACTTCTCTGATTTTGAGAATAATATGTATATGGGGTCACTATCAGTTGGAACCAACTCAGTGGCACTGAACAATAATATTATGCCCAAGCATCCTTGAACTGACTGTGGACACGGCAAGTAAAAATTTCATTAGACCTGATAGAGTCTATTCTTCTCTCAAAACCCTGACAGTATTTTTCGGGGCTTTGAGCACTAGATGTCAGTGGTGTAATTGCTAAGGCTCTTGCTAAGCTGCATTCGAAAAAGTATGTGGAACAAAGGATATAATTTTAGATGTCAGATGGATCCTGGCTGAAAGCAGAGAATGTCAGAAAGATGTTTACCTGTGTTTTAACTACTTTGCAAAGACATTGAACTGTGTGGATCATAAGAAATTATAAGTAATATTGAAAAGAATGGGAATTCCAGAACATTTAATGTGCTAATACTGAATCTGTATATAGACCAAGATACAGTCATTTGAACAGAGCAAGGGGATATTTCATTGTTAAAAATCATGGAAGTGTGTGTCAGGGTTATGTTCTCTTACTACTTATTCAATGAATACTTATTCAATCTGTATGCTGAGCAACTAATCTGAGAAACTGGTTTATGAAGAAAAACACAACTTTAGGATTGGAGGGAGACACATTAACAATCTGCAATATGCAGATGGTACAACCTTGTTTGCTGAAAGTGAAGAGGACTTGAGGCACTTCCTGGTGATAATAAAAGATTACAACCTTCAGTATGGATTACACCTTAACATAAAGAAAGTTGAAATCCTCACAACTGAACCAATAAAGAACATCATGATAAATAGAGAAAATGTTCAAATTTTCAAGGATTTCATCTAATTAGGATTTACAGTCAATGCCCACGGAAACAGCAGTTAAGAAATCATATGACATAATGAATGGCCAAATCTTCTGGAGAAGGATATCATGTTTGCTAAAGTAGAGGGTCAATGAAAAAGAGTAAGAATCACAATGAGATGGATTGATATAATAGCTGCAACAATGGGCTCAAACATAGCAAAGATTGTAGGGATGGCACAGGAATGGATAGCTTTTTGTTCTGTTGTATATGGGGTTGCTGTCACTTGGAACCAACTCAATGGCATCTAACAATGACAACAACAACAACAACATCATGTCCAAGCATCCCTGAATTAATTCTGTGGCCATGGCAAGTAAAAATTTAATTATACTTAATAGAGATGATCAATTTCTTTCCAAACACTGAGAGTATTTTGCAGGGCTTTGGGCACTAGGTGTCAGCAATGTTCTTGCTAAGGTTCTTGCTAAGCATTTCTGCAGGGGCAGCATTATTTTGACAGCAATGATGAGCTCCCTTAATTAAAGAGTTGCCCATCCACATGATGCCACACAAGATGTTCTGATCAAAATAGACATGTACAGTGCAATCCACAGGGAACTTATTTTATAATATTGATGGCTTAGATAGATATGCTTTCTATGAGTTCAGTGGTCTACTCATTTCAGTAATGGTATGGGATCATCTAGGGCTTCAGCTGCTCATTCATCAATGATGAATATTAGGAGAAAAATGAAATTTGGATATAAGCCCTGACAGAACAGCATGTTTGCTAATGTAAATATCTGCTAATGAGTCTTAGTGTCCAAGAAAAGACTGACAGAAAAAGACAGTTAACTACATTTTTCTCTTATTGAAGAAAGAAAAAAGTTTACTTCACACTAAGAAATTAAATTACAGAATAGACCTCAATAATGATCCAATAACCACAATCTAGTCTACATGATACTCAATTGTAACTGTGATTCAATATCATCTTTGTTGCTTTAAAAGACAAAGACAAAGAACAAGGTCCTAGACATTACCCCAGGAGCTCTGGTGGCTTCGTACCTAAGGCATTTGACTACTAACCAGAAGACTGGTGGTTCAAACCCACCAACACTCCTCAGAAGGAAGATTGGGCAATCTACTTCTGTAGTGTTGTTGTTGCTGTTGTTACATGCCATCGAGTTGGACCCGACTCATAGTGACAGCTCCTTGGGTTTCCAAGGCGTTATCACTAGGGAAGTAGATTTCCCAACCTTCCTTCCGAGGAGTGGCTGGTGGGTTTGAACCACCAGCCTTCTGGTTAGCAGTCAAGTGCCATAGGCACTACGCTACCAGAGCTCCTTCTCTAGTGATACTGCCTCGGAAACCTAAGGAGGGGTCGCTATGAGTCAGATCCGACTCGACAGCAGTGGGTTAGACACTACCCCAGCCACACTGAGTCACAATCTCTGGAGGTGGCATGGACATCTGTATTTGAAAAGAGGCACAGGTGTTTCTGAAGTGTAAACTTTCCCTTTTGTTTAACAGATGTAACTTTGGTATAAAAATCAGCCCTTCGTTAAGTGCATGCTATACTGCAATTCAAGGTTCCTTAAAGGACTCAGTCTCCCAAATCATTGCTCCTCTTACTTTCAAAGGAGAGTCTACAAACTTGTCATTAATCACTCCTTTGTGCTAAAAACTCTTGGGATAAAAAGGTGACAGTCATATGGATTGTAAGTCATTAACAGAGTTTATAGTTTCAAATAGTTTTGCAGATTTTAAAAAGCAATCAGTAAATGCTGACTTAAAGAACTGAATATATCAGTGTTGAGAAAAGCTTCGGATTTTGAATGCTCTTGTGAAATACAGGTCTGGGTGTGGACCTGAAATCTTTGACTACCCAAAGAATTACAGGGGCCAGTTAGTGGTGGTGTCAAAAACCAAACCACATGCACTGCCATTGAGTCGGATCCGACTCATAGCGACCCCCTCCTTGGGTTTCCAAGGCTGTATCACTATGCAAGTAGATTGCCCAACCTTCCTTCCGAGTAGTGGCTGGTGGGTTTGAACTACCAGCCTTCCTGTTAGCGGTCAAATGCATTGTTGTTGTTTGCTGTTATGTGCCATCAAGTCAAACTCCTTGGGTTTCCGAGGCAGTATCACTACAGAAGTAGATTGCCCAGTCTTCCTTGCATTGTTGTTGTTGTTGTTGTTATTTGCCATAGAGTCGGCCCCGACTCATAGTGACCCCTCCTTGGGTTTCCGAGGCAGTATCACTATGGAAGTAGGAATGCCCAACCTTCCTTCCGAGAAGTGGCTGATGGATTTGAACCGCCAGCCTTCTGGTTACCAGTCAAGTGCCGGGATTTGAAGGTCTCCAAAGCAGTCATTAACAACCTTTGATATGCAGATGATACAACCTTGCTTGCTGAAAGTGAAGACTTTCACTTTCTTACTTAGGAAGATCAAAGACTACAGCTGTAAGTGTTGATTGCACCTCATTATAAAGAGAACAGGAGACCTTGTAACTGGACCAATGAGCAATATCTTTTTTTTTAATTGAACAGTATAATTTATTTATTATTATTTTTAATTTTAAGAGATTGTCTTACATTCAACGTTACATATACATTTAGTTTCACTCCCCATTTACCATGCCCAACCTTAACCCAGGCTCCTCCCCTCCCTACCATTTAACCCTCCCCCTGTGCCCCTCACATTTATGCACTCCTCTTTGTCCTGCATTTCCTCAATTTGAATGTTGGTGCTCTGGTGCCCCATGCTCTATTGCTCTAAGGGATGTATTACCATACAGTATGTGGGTGCGTCATCCTGGATTGAGTGGTCTGTGTGTACATGTTATTAACTATTGGGCTGAGAGCCAGCCCCCAGTGGTGCATTTTATTCCAGGCACAGAATGTATTCCAGGGCCATAGTATTGGGAGTCTCACCAGATTTCATATGACCAGTAATTCTGGTCATTATTGAGTTTTTGGATTTTGTTCCACATTTTCCCTCCCACTCTCTCCAGGATCTCCAGATTTGATCCTTTCCTGAGTGGTTGGCATTGGTAGCCAGGCATCATCTAGTTCTTCTGGTCTCAAGGACCATCATGTCCTATGGCTGATTGCTTCCAAATGCCCCCCCCCCTTTTTTTTTGCATTCTTCTTCGCTTCTGATGCTAGGAGAGCATTGCCTGCATCTTAGATGGCCACCAATGAGCAATACCTGAAGATGTTAAGTACTTCAGTTTGCTTTTTTTTCTTTTTTAAATTGTGATTTGAGTGAAAATTTACAGAGCAAATTCACTTTCCATACAGCAGTTCACATACAATGGACTTAAGTTAAGGGCCTGTCGTGTGGTTTGGTAACATCAGAACTGTGCCTTTTTACTTGTCAACCTTGGGACTTCTCAGCCTCAGCAGCCAGCAGCTGTCTGAGTGAAGAAACACCTCTAGCTCCAGTGGGCCAGGAGCAGGAGGCAGAGCTAGACTCCAAGGTTGAGGGGCTTTCACCCAACCCCTAGAGCCTGGCACTTTGAACTCGGACTTAAAGCCTCCAAATTGTAAGAATGAACTCCTGTTTGTTAAGGCCATTCCATTTGTGGTATATTCTTGTCAGAGCAGCACTAGGTAACCAGAACAAGTCTGTGTTAGTTTAGGTAAGTGGTGTGTTTTTAGAAATCTGTCCATTTCTTCCAGATTTTCAAATTTGTTGTAGTACAGTTCTTCATAGTATCCTTATATTATCCTTTTTATTTAAGTTGGTTCTGTTGGGATGTCACCCATTTTGTTTCTTATTCATGTTATTTGTATTCTCTCCCTCTTTTCCTTTGCCAGTGGTTTGTCAATTTTATTGATCTTTTCAAAAACCCAACTTCTGGTCTTGTTGATTTTTTCTATTGCCCTTCTGTTTTCTATTCCATTGATTTCTGCTCAAATCTATTATTTCCTTTCTTCTGGTGACTGTAGACTCTTGTTGCTATTCTTTTTCTAATTGTTGGAGATGTTGGTTTAAAGTATTGATTTTGGCTCTTTCTTCTTTTTTGATGTGTGCGTTTATTGCTATAAATTGGCCTCTGATCACTGCTTTTGCTGTGTTCCAAAGATTTTGGTATGTTTTGTTTTCATTCTTGCTTGATTCAAGGAATTTTTAAATTTCAGTTTTTACTTCTTCTCTTACCCAGTCTTTCTTAAGGAAGGTGTTGTTCAGTTTCCATGTGTTTACTCTTTTTCCATCGATCTTCCTATTGTTGATTTCTAATTTGATAGCATTATGATCTCAGAAGATGCTTTGCAGTATTTCAATGTTTTTAAATTTATGAAGGCTTGCTTTATGCCCTAACATATGGTCAATCATGGAAAATGTTCTGTGTGCACTGGAAAAGAATGTATATTGTATTATTGTTAGGTGAAATGCTCTATAGATGTCTATAAGGTCAAGTTGGTGGAGTGTATTGTTAAGTTCTTCTTCATCTTTGTTGAGTTTCTTTCCAGTTATTCTATCTTTCAATGAAAGTGGTGTATTAAAGTCTCCCACTATGACTGTGGAGTCATCCATTTGCCTTTTCAACTCTTTTAAAGTCTGATTTATGTATTTTGGGGCTCTTTCATTGGGTCCATAGATAATTATTATGGTTATATCTTCATGTTCAATTGATCCTTTAATCACTATATAATGTCCTTCCTTGTCTTGTATGGTGGTTTTTATCTTAAAATCAATTTGATCAGAAATTAATATTGCCATTCTTGCTCTTTTATGGTTGCCATTTGCTTGATATATCTTTTTCTAACCTTTGATTTTTAGTCTAATTTTGTCTTTGTCTCTAAGGTGTGTCTCTCATAGACAGCATATTGATGGGTTTTGTTTTCTTATCCAATTTGCAACTTTCTGTCTCTTGAATGGTGTGTTTAATCCATTAACATTCAGTGTAATTATTGACAAGTATGAATTGGTTGGTTTCATTTTGTTATGTGGTTTTTCATGGTGTCCCTGTTTTCTTTGTTCCATATTATTTTGTGTGCTGAGCTTATTATGTTTATGAACTGTGTTATCATTTCCTTTGTTGCTGTAAGTACTTCATTTTGCTTTGATCCACAATTAACACTCATGGAAGCACTGATGGCAGCAAGAAAGAAATCAAATTATATACTGCCGTGGGCAAATTTCCTTCAAAAGACCTCTTTAAAGTGTTTTTTTTTTTTTCTTTAAAGATGTCACTTTGAAGACTAATATACACCCAATCCAAACCATGGTGTTTTCAGTCACCTCATATCCATGTGAAATCTGGACAATAAATAAAGAAAATCAAAGAAAAATTGGTGCATTTTAATTATGATGTAAAGAATATTGAATATACCATGGGCTGCCAGAATAATGAAAAAATCTGTCTCAGAGGAAGTACAGCCAGAATCCTCCTCAGAAATGAGGATGGTGAGACTTTGTCTCATGTACTTTGGAAGTGTTATTGGGAGGGACCAGTCCCTGGGGAAGAACTTCATGTTTGCCAATGGATCAATGAGAAAGAGGAAAATTCTCAATGAGAAGGATTGACTCAGTGGCTGCCACAATGGGTTCAAACATAGCAACGATTGTGAGGATGGTGCTGGACTGTCCAGTGTTCCATTTGGTCACTATTAACTAGAAGAAATTTGGTGGCACCAGAGAGAGGCCTACTAGTGGGCACAGCTGAGAAGAAGCTATATTTACCAAAGAACTGTATCCTGAATCAATACAGTACTGATTCTGAATTGTAATCTGTTAATTCTTTAATAAACCCCATAACTGAATGTATAGTCTGTAATTTCATTGCAGCCATTGCAATGATTTATCAAACCCAACAGAGAAGTAGAAAGTGCCTTGGGAGGGACAGTTTGTCTCAGAATTGGTAAAAAAAAAGATGGAGAGAGGAGATTTATTTGACCTCTGCCTCACAGGAAACAACCTTGGGCTGTTGATCTTGGGTGTCCTTCACTCCTTGTGAAGTGAGAGGAGGTCAGGCATCTCTGTAAAACTATTTTTGTAATGTCAAATTTAGTGTGCTGAACTCTTGGAATGCTCAGGTCACCATGCATTATCAAGTATTTGAATTACTTCTTTGTCTGGTTTGAACTCTCTAGTGATTATTCGAAGAGGTGCTTTGGAACAATATTAAATCACTCACATCATTGACTTCTAAGTAGGAAAGGTATCTATATGTATTGAAGAGCTTTGTCCTTTCTGTAGTCCTTAAATCATTTCATTGCATATCCTTGGAATTGATTTGTGTGCATGTTTGTGATAAAGTTAGCTAATAATATGGATATCCTTATATTAATCTATGATTTAAGCGGTTGTTGTTGTTATTTGCCGTCGAGTTGGCCCCAACTCATAGCGACCCCTCCTTGGGTTTCTGAGGCAGTATCACTACAGAAGTAGGATTGCCCAACCTTCCTTCTGAGGATAGATTTAAGCTATCAGTTGTAAATGGATGGCATCATCTTGGAATCCCTATATTCTGCAAGGCATGGTAGGAAACTCTTGCCTTTAGATAAACTGTTAGAGAAAATGTGGATAGTGACAGTGTAATTCAATCTTAAATCCTTCATATGGACTTGAAGAACATACTGCCTATAAGTTGGGGAACTTTGTTCACTATGCTAGATTTTAATGTATTGCCTGTGTGCTCATTAATTAATTATTGATCAGCTACATTGGATCTATATTCCTGCTTGACAACAATTGACTGAAGTGGACTCTCAGTTGCCACTCAATTTAAATAGGGCATTTGTTCTCCCTATTGCTACAGTCTTCACCTGAAATTGATTGAAGTTTATTTAATATGTGATCTGTAAGTCAGGGTAACATATTGACTAGAGAATCAAAAGTATTCTGAAAATGAGAGTGCCTCAACATATTCATACCAAAATCGTATCAGCATTGCCAGAGAGAAAAGGGTCAGAGCAGAACTGACAAATTTGTGATCAGGAAAGATTTTCATACTGGAATATCTTGACAAGCAATTAATATAATTACCGATTTACCCTAAACATAGCTCCCAGACTTTGGAGTCTGCTTCTCTGAAACTGATCAAAAGAGAGCAATACCCAAGGCAAAATGGCCTCATTAGTTTATCTAGACCATTGTTTGACTCAAAGGTGACTTTTAGGAACTAGTTTCTTCAAGGTTCAAGGTGCTAAAGGATACATAAGGGCAAATGGCCTAGGTGGGTCACCCCAACTCTCAAAAAAAAAAAAAAAAAAAAAGAAAAAGAAACCAAATTCACTGGGGTTGAGTCATTTCAGACTCATAGTGACCCTCTCCTTGGGTTTCTGAGGCTGCATCTCTATGGAAGTAGATTGCCCAATCTTCCTACTAAGGAGTGGCTGGTGGGTTTGAACTGCCAGCCTTCTGGTTAGCAGTCAAATGCCTTAGGCTATGGACCCATAAATCTAGATTCTGTGAGAATTAAAATGGTTTGTCACCTTGAATCAGAAGCAAATCTCATTTTAGTGAAGATCATACAGCAGGATATGTAGTGGCCTTTCTACCAGTGAACGAGATGTTGGTATTTTCTACCATAATTATAAACAAATCATATCTCAATGGAGTTTTCAACTTAGACTACCAGGACATTTGCTCTTTTGTCCTTTTGGCTGAGCTTTATATGTAATTATATTTGAAAACATAAGAATAAGTTCATGTAATTCATTTGACTCTAAGGAAAAATGCTGTGCTTTCCTGAGTACTATACATTACTTAGATTACAACCTTCTAGATTTCTGATTCAGTTCCAAGAAATCAAATCCCTTGGCTTATGGCACATTGATTTTCTTTTCTGTTCTGGAGAATTAGAACCAAAGATTAGGCAAGTCAAATTTATTAACCGTTTTTAGTTTTTCTTTTTTTAAGCAGACAATGAGTTAAGAATTTAAAATTCTAAGAAACAGAGGATTCAGGTTTGAAAAACTTGCATTTATTTTCTGCTTAAGAATAACAGAAATTTACTATCAGCTCTTCACTTTTCAGCTGGTGAAATCTCTTTCCTTCAACTATTTTAAACATCAATACAGTGGAGACAATACCCCTGCCTTAGGACAGCAAACAGAAAGAGGATCACTTTGAGTCAGCCTTATGAGCATCACCTGTACAGAACACCTGTGGTGTTCAGTTGACCTGCCTCCCCATGAGAAGCCAGTGTAATTGGAAGATGACATTGATGGGGAACATTTCCTTCTGCATTTGTGGCATGAGCCAAGAGACCACTTTATTCACTAATAAAATGTATGTCAGTGTGGTAAGCAGCCAAAATCCATATGAGGTCAGATAGAACTAGATATAAAGACTGAAGTAACTCATATTTTTGTTCCCTCTCCTTATTACTTAAATCAATTGGCTTATGGAAATTGAATATACTAAATTTATGGCACTATGGTCTCCTACTGACAATAGATCAAGTTCTTGAGTTCCTGGATAAAGGAGTCACTGTCACATAGCTAAAGACCTAATGATATCAATAGGCTGAAAGAAGACTGTCCAATGGCTTCCTGATATACCATGGTATGAATTTACCTTTCATAATCAAATATAGCCCAATAAGAGTTTATTGTGCACTATATTTGAACCCAGTACTGGCCTAGAATAGGATGCAAAATAATAAATGATATAATTTAACTGTCAGGGTCAACAAATATGTTTTTGAACCAAACCAAACTCACTGCTGTTGAGTTGGTTGCGACTCACAGAGACCCCTCTTTGGTTTTCCGATGTGGTATCTCTGTGGAAGTAGATTGCCCAGTCTTCCTTCTGAGGAGTGGCTGGTGGGTTTGAATCTGGGTTTGAACCACCAGTCTTCTGGTTAGCAGTCAAATGCCTTATACCACCAGAGCTCCTATTGGGGAATTTGTTATTAGGTGGATTTCAGAAGGGAAGGGCCTGCCCATCAAAATGCTCTTATACCAGACAACACAGGCAGAAAAGAACAGCAGTTCCAAGTAAATGAATGTCATTTCTATGCTAGTAAGTGAAGTAGCTCAATTTTACAAGGAATATTAAATGAAAAACCATTACTGGAAAGCCAATTCTTAATCATGGCAACACCATATATTTCAGAGTACAAATGCACTCCATAGGGTTTTCAATGCCGTGAACTTTTGGAAGCAGATCACCAAGCCTTTTTCATCAGTTAGTCAAGTGCTTAACTATTTGCACCACCCAAGGACTCCTACAAGGACTCTGAGAGGCAAGAATAATCATTGTAGGAACTATGGTTAAAGAGAACTTTACATATTTATAGTTCAAAGATAAAGATATATAAAGAATAACACACACTTACACAAGAAAATGCCCTTTGTATACCACATACCATTATGGATAGAATTGTGTCTCCTCAAAATACACATTATAAATCCTAACTATACCTGTGGATAGAATTCCATTTGGTAATGAGTTATCTTATGCTAATGAGGCAGTATTAGTGCAAGATGTGTCATAAGTCAAGCTTTTATGAGATATAAAAGAGCAGATTAAGCAAGCAAACAAACAAAAATAGAGGGGAAGATACATACCACATAGCTGCCAAAGAACCTAGGAATAGAAGCTGACAACAGACAAGTATCTTCCCTTTGACTCTTGTTGTTGTTGTTATTTGCCATTGAGTTAGGCACTATGCTACCTGAGCTCCTTCCCCTTGACTGGACAAAGACAAAGAGCCTTCCCCTACAGCTGTTACCTGAATTCATATGACTAGCCTTCTAAACTGTGAGAAAATAAATTCTATTTGTTAACGCCACCCACCTGTGGTGTTTTTGTTATAGCAGCAATCGGTAACTAAGACAGAATTTGGTACCAAGGAGTAGGGTGTTGCTCTATTAAACACCTAAAATATGGGAGTGGTTTTGGAAATGGGTAATGAGTACAAGGTGAGGGAATTTTAATGTGCTTCATAGTAAGGCCCTGGTTTGCCTTGATAGACTGTTGGTAGAATTATGGACATTAAGGATGATTCTGATGAGGGCTCAAAGAAATTGAGAGCTATGATGAGAGGTTCTATCATCTTGAAGAGAAGGTTGCTAGAAAAGTAAACATTAAATGTACTTCCGATGAGACTTTAAAAGAAAATGATGAACAGATGACAAGACATTGGAGAGAAGGTGTTCTTTTATGCAGTGGCGAAGAGTTTATTTGAATTATGTTCAAATGTTTGGGGAAGATAGGACTTGTAAATGATGAACTTGGATATTTGGCTGAAGAGATTTCTAAGCAAGATCTTAAAAGTGGCTTCATGGTCCCTTGGTGACAGGAGAATGCATAAGGAAAGAGACTCAAAAGTGAACTGTGCAAAATTAAACCAGAACCCCATGATTTGGAAAATTTTATTGTACCAACTAGGGACATGTGTCCTAGGACTCTCACTAAAGACTTGGTGACTCAATTTTTGGTTAAAGAGATTAAGCTTGTGACTGATGGATCTGTTCAACCACTGAAACAAAACTTGTGTTGTCTTAGACTGAAAGAGACAGTACTTAATGAAAGAAAGCAGCCTGCCTCCTGGAATTCTACAGACAGGAAATGGGTAAATGGAGCAACTTTGTTCCAAATAACTGTTGACCTCTAAGAAAAGAAAAATACATTCCTGGAGTAGTTCAGAGATCTTCAGAACTCTTATAAGGAGCCCAAGAAGCAGAGCTGCCTGGTTTCAAAGTTTCAGAGTTGTATTTCCACCATCTCTGTTCTGATGTGCCCACTAAGAGGATGGGGCCATCACCCAAAGCTGGGCGGGTTGGGCTACCATTCTCAAAGGCCATGAAAATGGAGTCTTTGCCCAATGTTGAGGGGATGGGGCCATCATGCCCAAGAGGCAGGAGAACAAAGCTTACTGAGGCCAAGAGGGTGAAGTTCCCACTGTTGTTGTTGTTATGTGCCGTCGAGTCGGACCCGACTTATAGTGACCCCTCCTTCTGTTACCACTAGGACAAGGAAAAGGGATCTCAGGAAGCACAGTTGCCGTCCCAGTGGGACTGGAAGACGGCTGAAGCCGAGGACTGAGGGGCCTATACACAGTCTGGAGAGCTGGGCCATTGCCCAGATGGTCTCAGAGGACAGATGATGGTTTTCAAGCCTGGAGAGTTAATGTAGTTTGTTTTGCTTGGGGTTTGGACTTGGTGCCCGTTATCCCTTCTTTCTCAATGTCTCCCGTTTGTAATGTAAATATTTACCTTGTGCCTGTTCTGCCATTGTACTTCAGAAGCAGATATCCTGTATTCTAGATTTCACAAATTCACAGATGAAGAGGAATTTTACTCCAGAATGTAATACACCTAATGCCTCACCCATATTTGATTTAGAGGATTTTGAAGATGTAACTTTAGACCTGGAGTTGATTTAAGATTTTGGTATGATGTGATGAAGTGAATGTGTTTCGTATGTAGCAAGGACATGACTTTTGGGGGACCAAAGTGTGAAATGTTAAGGGCTCAATTATCCCCCAAAAACATGTGTTGTAAATCCTAATCCTTATACTTATGGTTATAATCTCATTTGAGAATGTATTTTCTTCGTTTCATTAATTAAGCTGTATTAGTGTAAGGTGTGTAAGTTCATCCTATAGATAAAGAAATTAAGAAAGCAAACTGCCTTGCCTGAGTGCATGCTGCTAGAATGTGTTACAGAAGAAATCTCTATCTGAATTAAACGATCTTAACTGCTATCCTACCTGGTCTTACCTATCTAATAACCCATCTACTCAATAATATTTCCTTATTATTATATACATTTACATTGAACCTAATGTATTTCAAAATGTATACAGGTCTAATTTTAGCATCAGGTTCAGACTTTCCCCAAAAGTCTCTTCACCAAGTTCATAAAATTCAGATTTGGAAACCATCCGTACAGGTATGGTTATGAATGTATGTACATAATGAATGGATTCTTTCTGTCTATTCTAATTAAAGTGTTGTTATCTAGATTTAGCATAAATAGAGCTTTTACAGAAACTTCTGTCAAGAAGATTTAATACTTCCTGGGCTGGCATAGGATTGATTATAGTAATTTAAAGTCCCTCTTCTTTATAAAAGAAACCCTACCAATGCAAGTATATAAGCTCAATCACCAAGGTATCTGTTCCTTTGAAGCATTACGAATGTTTTTTAAGGTGAGAATACCTTGCACATCTTCAGTTTTTTTTCTTTTCATTGGTTCTTTCAAGCTGATATGAATTGTCCTTACTATGCTCTGTGTTCTATGATAAGAATCAGTTTTATTAACATCATCATGATGGCACAGTCAGTGCCACATCAGCTATGACAGTCAATTAGCTTGCTGCTCTTCTACAGAGAATTGTTTTTTAGATTTTGGTCACCATTTTCTTCTAAAGATTTCTCTCCTACTGAGCAAAAAGAATGAATTCTTACTGTTTACATTGTTAGAAAGAAAAGCAAGCCCCAAATGGTTGTCAGATGCCAATTATAGAATTTAAATATGGTTTTATTTGAATTCTTGTCTCTGGTCCTGTATGTGTTGTGTGTTCAATTCCAGACCTAAAAGGCAGCTAGGGGCCATAGTCTCAGTGGTTCCATCAGGCTGTATTAGACCAGCAAACGTGGTCCTCTTTTTTTTTTTTTTAATGATTTCAAGTTTTGTTCCACATTATTCTTTCATCCTATCCAGAATCTCCTACATAGATCCCCCTCCGCATGGTTGACAGTGGTAGCCGGGCACCGTCTAGTTCTTCTTGTCTCACATTTGTATAGGCTGAGGATTGCATGGTGATCCAGTCACTTGGACTAATTTTTTCCATGAATCATTGGCTTTCTTCATTCTTCTTTGCTCTGGATGAAGAGAGACCCATCACTGCATCTAGATGGCCGCAGTTGCTAGATGTTTCCAGTTGCTAGATGTTACTAGATGTTCCTAGTTGCTACTCATCAAAGTAGGAGATGGAACAATGTTTTGTGTATTACATTCTGCCAATTGAGCTTGTTGTCCCCTGCGATTATGGTCACAAACCCGCAGGTCCAACTCTTTTCTCCCTCTGGGTAGCTGGCTGTGGCCAAGAAGTGACTACAAACAAGCCCCTTGTCAACTCTAGCATGTACCTGGGAATTCTTGCAGAACATATAAATACACTTGTAGAAACACTGCCAACCCTGTACATTGTCTTGGGCATACTCCCCTCTGTATAGACATAGCTTATAGTTCAGCCTGCCCACCCATATATCCACCCGAATATCAAAGTTTACCTTCACTGACAATGCAGTACTGTATGTATAAAAGCGTTCACTTTTGTTGTCTCTACCTCCCATGCACCTCTCTATGTCTTTCTCTTCTTCAGTGCCACTGTGTTGATCACTCACATTGATACATCACCCTTCTCTTCATCCAAATCAAATCAATACTTGTCTCTACCTATCTAACAGTATTCCCTCCCATCCCCTCCCATCCCTGGTAACCAACAAAGAAAATTTCCTTCCATATATAAACCTTTTCTTGACTTTTTATGATAAACTTATACAACATTTGTTCTTCTGTGACTGACTGACTTCACTCAGCATAATGTCCTCCAAGTTCATCCACGTTATGTGGTCTTTTGTAGATTCTATGTTATTCTTTAGGGTTGCATGGCATTCCATTGTGTGTATGTACCACAGTTTGGTTATTCATTCTTCTGTTGGTGGACACCTAAGTTATTTCTATCTTTTGGCTATTGTAAATAGTGCTGTGATGAACATGGATGTGCATATATATGTTCTTGTCCTGGCTTTCACTTCTTTAGGATATATAACTAGTAATGGAATGGCTGGGTCAAATGGTATTTCTAATTCCAACTTTTTAAGGAATAGCCATACTGCTATCCACAGTGGTTGTACCATTTTACAATCCCACCAGCAGTGTATGAGAGTCCCAATCTCTCCACATCCTCACCAGCATTTGTTATTTTGTGCCTTGTTGAACTTTGCTACTAGTGCTGGGGCAAGATGTTATCTCATTGTTATGATTTACGTCTCTCTAATGGCTAATGACATTCCCTGGAAGGAAGGTTGAGTAATCTACTTCCATAGTGATACTGCCTCAGAAACCCAAGGAGGGGCCTCTATGAGTCGGGTCTGACTCGATGACACACAACAACAACAATGGCTAATGATTATAAGCATTTCTTCATATGTTAGTTGGCCACCTGAATATCCTCTTTGGTGAAGTATCTACTCATGTCTTCTGCCCATTTTTTAACTTTTTCTGTTGAGGTGTTGGAGTTTTCTATAAATTCTAGAGAAGTCCCTTGCCAGATATGTCATCACTGAATATTTTTTCCCAATCTGTAGGTTCTCTGTTGACTCTTTTAGAGAAGTCTTTGAAAGCACCCATTCATCTAGTTTCTCTTCTGTTGTTTGTGCACTTTGAGATATGCATGATAGTCTATATGCCATATATTAGGGTCCCAAATTTGCCGCTAGTTTTTCCTTGAGGAACTTTATAGTTTTAGGTTTCACATTTAAGTCTTTGATCCGTCTGGAGTTAGTTTTTGTGTATGATGTGAGGTATGGATATTGTTTCATTTTCTGCAAATGGATATCCATTTTTGCCAGCACCATTTGTTAAACTGACAATCTCTTCTTCATTTAATGGATTTTGGCCTTTTGTTAAAGATCAGCTGACCATAGTTCGATGGAACTATTTCTGGGTTTTCAATTCTAGCCCACTGGTCTATGTGTTTGTCATTGCATCAATACCAGGCAGTTTTGTCTACTATGGCTTAATAGTACACTTTGAGATCTGGCAATGTGAGACCTCCTACTTTGTTCTTCTTCTTCAGTAGTGCTTTGCTTATCCCAGATCGCTTTCCTTTCCATGTAAAGTTAGTTATTGGTTTTTCCATATCCTTAAAGATTGTTCATGGGATCTGGATTGGGATTGCATCGAACGTATAGATTGCTTTGGGTAGAATTGACATTTTCACAATGTTCAATCTTCCTATCCATGAGCATGGTATGTTCTTCCATTTATGTAGATCTCTTGTGGTTTCTTGAGATAGTCTTTTATGATTTTCTTTGTACAGGTCTTTTGTGTCCCTGGTAGGATTTATTTCCAACTATTTTATTATTTTAACACTTATTAAGTTTGGGCGATCTACTTTTCTGTAGAGATATTGCCTTGGAAACTCAACGAGGTGTTGCTATGAGTTAGGATTGACTCGACTGCAGAGAATATTGTAAATGGTATTGATTTCCTTATTTCTTGTTTATCAATCTCTTTGCTGATGTAGAGGAATCCAACTGATTCTGGGATGTTGATCTTGTATCCTGCAACTATGCTAAATTTCCTAATTAGTTCCAGTAGATTTTTGACTGAGTCTCTTGGGTTTTCTAGATATAGGATCATGTCATCAACAAATAGGGATAGTTTGACTTCTTCCTTACCAATTTGGATGCCTTTGATTTCCCTTTCTTGACTTATGGCCCTGGCTAGGACTTCCAATACAACGTTGAAAAGAAGTGGTGTAGAGGGCATTCTTGTCTGGTTCCTGTTCACAAGGGGAATGGTTTCACTCTCTCTCCATTGAGAATAATGTTGACTATTGGTTTTGCATATATGCCCTTTATTATGGTGATGAATGTCCCTTCTATTCCCATTTTGCTGAGAGTTTTTTTTTTTTAATCAAGAATTCAAGAATGGGTGTTGGATTTTATCAAATGCTTTTTCTGCATCAATTGATATGATCATGTGTTTCTTATCCTTTGTTTTATTTATGTGATGATGCTGATTGTTTTTCTGATATTGAGCCATTCTTACATACCTGATATGAACCCCACTTGGTCATAATGAACTTTTTTTTTTTTTTTTTGATATTTTGTTGGAGTCTGTTGGCTAGGATTTTGCTGATGATTTTTGGATCTATATTCATGAGGGCTATAGGTCTGTAGTTTTCCTTTTGAGTGATGTCTTTCCTTGGTTTTGGTGTCAAGGTTATGCTTGCTTCATAAAATTAATTTGGGAGGATTCCATCCTTTTCTATATTTTGGAATAATTTGAGTAGGATTGGTGTTAGTTCTTCTTGGAATGTTTGTTAGGATTCTCTGGTGAAACCATCTGGGCCAGGACTTCTTTTTGTTGATAATTTTTTGATGACCTGTTCAATTTCTTCTTTTGTTTTGGGTCTGTTCAACTTTTCCATCTTAATCTATGTTAGTTTAGGTAAGTAGTATATTTCTAGAAATCTATCCATTTCTTCCAGATTTTCAAATTTATTGGAGTACAGTTCTTCATAATGTCCTGATAAAACCAAAAAAAAAAAAAAAACCAAAACAAAACAAAACAAAAAACACTGCTGTAGAGTCATATCTGACTCATAGCGACCACTCCTGGGGTTTCCGAGGTCTTACCTCTGCAGGAGTAGTTTGCCCAACCTTCCTTCTGAGGAGTGGCTTATGGGTTTGAACCTCCAACCTTGCTGGTTAGCAGTCAAGTGCCTTAGGCATTACGCTACTAGAGCTCCTAGTATCCTGATAGTATCCTTTTTATTTTAGCTGGTTCTGTTGTGATGTCACCCATTTCATTTCTTATTTGTGGTACTTGTATTCTATCCCTCTTTTCCAGTGGTAAATTCACCAGTGGTTTGTCAATTTTATTAATCTTTTCAAAAAACTGACTTTTAGTCTTCTTGAGTTTTTCTATTGTTTTTCTCTTTTCTGTTTCATTGATTTCTGCCCAAATCATTATTATTTCCTTTCTTTTGGTGACTGTAGCCTGTGCTTGCTGTTCTTGTTCTAATTGTTGGAGATGTTGGTTTAACATGTTGATTTTGGCTTTTTTTTCTTTTTTGATGTTTACATTTATTGCTATAAATTGGCCTCTGATCACTGGTTTTGCTGTGTCCCAAAGATTTTGCTATGTTGTGTTTTCATTCTCATTTGATTCAAGGAATTTTTAAGTTTATTTTTTATTTCTTCTGTTACCCAGTCATTCTTAAGGAGGGTGTGGTTCACTTTCCATGTGTTTGCTCTTTTTCCATTGATCTTTCTCTTGTTGATTTGTAATTTGGTAGCATTGTGATCTAAGAAGATGCTTTGCAGTATTTCAGTGTTTTTAAATTTATTAAGGCTTGCTTTATGGCCTAAAATATGGTCTATCATGGAGAATGTTCTATGGGCACTGGAAAAGAATGTATAATGTGCTGTTGTTGGGTGAAGTGCTCTGTAGATGTCTATAAGGTCAAGTTGGTGGATTGTATGGTTTAGCTCTTCTGTGTCTTTCTTGAGTTTCTTTCCAGTTGTTCTATCTTTCATTCAAAGTGGTGGATTAAAGTCTCCTACTTCTCCTGTGGAGTCATCTATTTATCTTTTCAATTCTGTTAAAGTCTGATTTATGAATTTTGGGGCTCTTTCATTGGGTTTTTAAATATTTATTATAGTTATATCTTCATGTTCAATTGATCCTTTAATCATTATATAATGTCCTTCTTTGTCTCGTATGGTGGTTTTTGTCTTAAAGTCAATTTGATCAGAAAGTAATATTGCCACTCCTGCTCTTTTTTGGTTGCCATTTGCTTGACATATCCTCAAAGGTGTGTTCTGGGTCTGTATCATGCTTCCTTGTTTCTACCACTTTATCTTGCTCCTGTGGGTGGACTGTGCTGGTCTGTTGTCTCTGAGACATTGTGGCGTTGTTGTTTTTATATATCTACTAACTTTTTGTGAAGAGCAGTTAAGGGTGAGTAGGCTCTTCTCGCTGGACATTTATTGTTGGCCAGGTGGTGGAGAAAGAAGTGGTGGCTCTCACTCAATAAGTGGAGCTGCAGGAAGTGTGGGTGTGGTTGTGTTGTATGGGCATGGTTGCTGTCTCTTACTCAGTTAGACAAAAGCAATGATTGAAAAACCATCAGAAAGGTAAAAGCAAGTGGGCACAAAACACACCACATAAGCACATAGGAACAATCATCAAAAGGAAAAAGAAAAAAAGCCTGCAATATCCACGGAGGGGGCAATAAGAGAAAAGAGGTACAGTAGGAGATTAATGAAGAAAATAATGGGAAAAATGCAGAAAGAAAAACAAAAAAATAGATGAATCATGAGAAAGAAAAAAAATGGGAGTCAGGAACAGAGAAGAGAGAAAAAGCTGAAAACTAGAACCTGGGAAGTGAAGAATAAAAGATAATAATAAAAATGATAAAAAGAAAAAAAATAAACTAATAATAATAGTAATAATTTTGAAACAGAGAAAAACAAAAAAGCTAAAAAATAAAAGGGGGAAAAAAAATCTAGGCAGTGCACTCAGGCTCTGTCAGAGCACCCAGACTGGGATGGAATTCCTGCTGGTCCAGACAGTGGGTGGGAGTGAGGGATGGCCATATCTCTGTTCACCAAGAGGTTGTAGGGTATAAGAGTAACAAGGGGAATATCCACCTTTCCAGTCGTTTGCATCTGGAATGTCCCTGTGGTTCCTGGCAAGTGCATCCTATTCTTAGATCCTGGAATCTGAGAGAACACTGTTGCTTTAAATATCCAAAATGGTTGAACTGCTTGTAAAAATTCCAAGTGGCTGTGCCCTCCAGACAGGCAAAATCCACAGCTCACCCCATCTGCCTATTCACTGCTTCCCTTTCTATTCACCAGCCAATAGTACAGTCCTCCGTCCAGCCCCTGTTTAGCAGGGCCAATTTTAGGTTAATTGTTAGGTCCTTACAACACTTGGCAATATCCAAGCTGTCTGTGCCATCAGGATCACCGACAGACTGCAGCTCCATATGTCTCCTTTTATGGTTCATGCAGGTTCTTCCTCTCATTGGAGTTTAGTCCACTTATGTATCCTTCCTTTCAAATCTCAGGGCTCCAGGATTATCTTTTGTATCTGTGTTAATTGGTTCCCCTTTTCTTTGTTGAAGAGGGTCTGTGTAGTGTGTCTGCCTATTCCACTATCATCCACTTGTAAGCTTTTGAGACTTGAGTTGCTACTCACTAAAGTAGGATGTAGAACAATGTTTTTGTGTAGTATGTTATACCAATTGAGTTTGGTGTCCACTGCAACCATGGTCCTGAGCCCATAGGTCCAACAACTTGCTCAATCAGGGTAGCTGATTGTGCCTAAGAAGTTATCATAATTTTGCCCTTATTAGTTCTAGTCACATGGACATTCTTACAGCATACACAAATATGTATGTAGAAATACTGTCTGCCGGCCTTGTATATGCTTCCTACTTTTAAGAACAATATCAGAAAGCTGCATGCAACATTTCCAATTATACTGTGTGATAGTTGGAGCTGTGTGTCAACTTGGCTGGACCACAATTCTGTGTGATTTAAGCAATTGTGGTGTGCGTTGTTCCCATGATGGGATCAGATGTGTATGTTTTGAGCAACCAATCCATTGAAAGGGAGTTTCCCTAGGAATGTGGCCTGCTTCCAATATATTTATGGACATCCCAGGAAAAGAGACATTCTTTTGTGGATCAGGATTCTATTGTGCTGCCTACAACTGTCTGTGAGTGAACAATCCACCATTCAGCCTGGAGATCTTGGAGTCATCATTCATTGGAGTCAACAACCAGTATACTGCTTGCCAACCTTGAGGTCCTCAGCCCCTGCAGCTGCGTGAGTAGGGAAAAGCCTCCAGCTTGATGTGTGATCCAAGAACTTTGGACTTGCCAGCTTCTACAAGTGTGTGAGTCATTTTCTTAAGATAAATTTCTCTTTCTCTCTCTCTATAAGCTTTACTGGTTTTGTTTCTCTAGAGAACCCAGTCTAACGCACACCTGATTGACCAGAACTCAGTCAGTTGGACACATGAATGTGAGGAAATGAGAAATGCAGTCTTCATTCAGAATGGCCATATACCAGCTAAAAACTGGAGATTCTGTTACTATAAGATAACTAAAATGCTATGTCATGATGATATTTAGGTCAATGGACTGGATGAGATCACTTAAGTAGGGAAGGTAGACACAGAAGGAAAATCCAGCACATATTTGCCTACATATACACGTATTTCTTAATTCCCTATCAAAGGTCAAAACCGTGTCCTGCTCTGTTTCAGTCAACTCTTTCCATGGAACAAAGCACCTGTAAACAAAGTCCCTTATAATAATGACTATTTTGCTGTTCCTCACGATTTTGTAGGTTGGCAAGGGTTTACCTGAATGGTTCTTCTGATCTCCCTTGGGATTTCTCACAAGGCTGCAGGCAGATGGCAGCTCTGACTACAATGTCTAACTTGGCTTCACTCACATAGCTAGTGTGTTGGTGAATGGCTGAAATTCTAGGTTCTGCTGGGATATTGAGTTGGCTGCGTCCCTCTCTTTTTGTGAAATTTAAGGCCTTCTCACTCTTTCCACATAGCCTCTCTATGCTTCATCTCTCCAGGAGGGTAGCCAGACTTATTACATGTTAGTTCAAGGATCAAAAGAACATAAAAGCAGAAACTGCCTGGCCTTTTGAAGGCTTAGCAGAGTGTCACTTCTGTTGCATTCTCTTGGTTAAAATGAGTCATAGGCCTAGTCAGAATCTCTGTGGGTGACACCTGCACAAGAGTGAGAATGCCAGGTGGTAGACCCATTAGGGGCCATCTTTGCAGATTAACTAGTATGTGTCCTAATGACCAAAAAGGCTGACAGATGTGGAATGCCTACATCATCCAGAAAGACACTTGAAAGCAAACTGAATAGATTATCTTGCCCAAGTGCAGAGTCACGGTATCCTCACTGACATTACTGCTTGGTCTCCTTGTCACTGTAACGCAACAATGCAACACACTGCTGTTGAGTTGGATCCGACTCATAGCAACGCCTCCTTGGGTTTCTGAAGTGGTATCACTACGGAAGTAGATCACCCAGTCTTCCTTCTGAGGAGTGGCTGGTAGGTTTGAACCGCCAGTCTTCTGGTTAGCAGTCAAATGCCTTAGGCACTTTGCCACCAGAGCTCCCTCTGGTCACTGTAGGAATGGTGAAACAGAGATCTTTAAAAAGTCTATTGAAGGTGACCCAAATGGTCAGGAAGCTGCTACGTGAATCAGGTTAAGGAACATTTGAGTGCATCCAGTGTGCCTGTGCTGTGCTAAAAACTTTAACAAACATTATCATAATGTGACACTGTGGGGTGCTGACAAGAACACTGTGAGGGAAGTGTTATCTGAACTTTCATACATGAGGTTGAGCAGATTGTCTAGTAAATATCAAAGCTTGTGGGATTCATTGCCTGTCCTTCTCTTACATGTGACCTGTTCCCATGCTGACTCGCTTTGCGTTTCACCCTGTAGTTCTAGAATGATGCTCCCTCAGCCAGAAACATCTGCTTCTCCTGTGGGTGCCTGAAGATGTATTTTTAAAACTAGCTCAGCCCTCACCTCTTCTGGGAAGTCTCTCTGACTACTTCTTCATCATTTCCCAACCACCTTAGCCCCCTTCTCCTTCTTAAGTTCTTTATATGTGTGTCTAACTGTAAACAGATAACGAGATGGATTGACACAGTGGCTGCGGCGATGGGCTCAAGTATAGCAAGGATCATGGAGCTGGCGCGGGTCCGGGAGGTATTTCATTCTGCTGTGCATAGGGTCGCTATGAGTCAGAGACAACTCAACAACACCTAACAACAACAACAACAACTGTAAATAAAACTCCAGTATGTGTAATTCTCATTATGTCTGTCTAACAGACTGTGAGCTTCAATGAGGGCAGAGACTTTTTTTTTTCTTTTAATTTTTGTAGCCCCAGGAAATAGCTCAGTGACTGGCAGTTCTTTATTTTGTTGACCATTAAATAAAGTCATAATCCCTGAGTTTAGGCAGAAGTCAAAAACTTCTGGGGCCAGGCAGGTAATGTTACTATAGACAAAGGCTGAGTATAGGCTATAGGAAGTAGGGGGAACCATAATGAGAGGGAGGTGACTGCATAGGTCTCTCTTTCATCTAAAAATATTCAAATTCATATTTAATAAACAATAAGCCAAAAAAATTAAATATATCTACAGGTCAGAGTAGATCTGCAGGATGCAGTTTTCCACCTCTGCCTTAGAAAGTGTTTATAATCTTATTGAGGAAGACAAATCCTAAGAGAATCAACTGAGGACTGGATGAAATAGGAAGCAGCTAAGCTAGAGAGCTCCCACATCCTGCGACGCACTAAGAGGGCAGAGCAGACGACTTGGCCAGGGCACAAGCCACATTGTTAAGTGGTTTCTGTGGTCACAAGCACTTGCCTCATTTATTTAGAATGCTCTTCCTTCAGGGGCTGACATAGCGCCCCAGGGCAATGAGAGGGCTTACACAGTTTACCAAGACCTCATTTGTACTACGGAATAATTACTTGGATCTATATCAGAATTTTATCATCAAATGCAATGTCCAGAAGGAAGCCTCATAGCAGAAGGGACCACTCTATTCGCAGACTCTTAATTAGGCATAGGAGGGAGCTCAGAGATCATTTAAGATCATTTAAGCCTTGAGCGGTTAAATTTATTGCTTCAGGTCACACAGGTGTTTTGTGGCAGAGCCAAAATTAAAAACCTAGTTCCCCTGATGTCCACTGTGTGTTCTTTCTACTTCGTGATGTGGGGAAGTTAATGTTCTGACTACTGATCCTTTACTTGAGTCCTTATAAAGTCCTTTATAAAGTAGAATTCTCTTGAGGGCATAGGCCAGGGAGGGAGGGGCAAAGGAGGGAGTGGGCAGGTTTTTTTGCACTACCCAAGCCCATGCACCAGAGCTTTTTGTATATTTTAAATACAATGTGTCTAGTATTTTTTTTTTTAAATGGAAGCATTTTTTTTTCCCCCATAAAACTTATATAAGCATTATAAGAAAAAAATCAATGCAGCCACCACACAGCTGGGTCAAATTTTGACATTTTGCTGTACTCTGCTTTTATTCCTTCCTAACCTTTCTTTCCTCCCTCTCTCCATGTTCTCTCTTTTCATTCCTCTGTCCTTCTTCCCTCTCTCCATTAACTTCCTCCTGTACTCCTCACTTTCCTCATGCCCTTACACCTCTTTTTCTTCCTATTTTCTTACTTGCTTCCTTCTTTCCTACCCTCTTCCTTTCTTTCTTTGTTTCTCACTTCCTTCCATTTTAAAATAAACAACACATTACATATATGGGTGAAGCTTCTCTGATTCTATTTCCCTCTTTTCCTTCCCAGGGGTCATCTATATTTTCATATTGGGAATTCTCATTCATGGCTAAGACATCTGACTGACTGCTAACCAGAAGTTTGGTGGTCAAACTCACCAGCCACTCTGAAGAAGGAAGACTGGGCAATCTACTTCTGTAAAGGTTTACTGCCTCAGAAACCCAATGGGGGTCACTATGAGTCAGAATCAACTTGATGGCAGTGTTTTTTTTTTTTTTTAATACACACACACACACATAAGTGTGTGTGTATACACACACACATCCAAAAAAAAAAAAAAAA
>NW_006921705.1:2903939-2931318 GCF_000298275.1 Orycteropus afer afer | reverse complement strand
TGCCTAAAACATTTGACTGCTAACCAGAAGACTAGAAGTTCAAACCCTCCAGCCACTCCTCGGAAGAAAGGTTGGGTTGGGCAATCTACTTCTGTAGTGATACTGCCTCAGAAACCCAAGGAGGGGTCACTATGAGTGGAGTCTGGCTTGATGGCAGTGAGTTTGGTTTTGCTTTTGGTATACACACACACACACACACACACATAGCATTTTTTGTTAAGCTTGCACACTTTTTTCACATGGTGTCTGTTGCCTGGTGGGTCCTTCTGAGATGGAGATTCATGTTGTTGCTATTGTTACGTGCCATCAGGTTGGTTTCAGTTCTCAGTGACCCTATGTACAACAGAACAGAATTCTACCTGTCCTGCACCATCTTCACAATTGTTGCTATGTTTGAGCCCATAGATGCAGCTGCTGTGTCAATCCATCTCATTGAGGATTTTCCTCTGACCTTCTACTTTACCGAGTACAATGTCCTTCTCCTGAAGTTGGTTCCTTCTGGTAATATGTCCAATGTATGAGAGTTAGGAATTAATGTGCAGGACATTTCTTATGGAGCATTCCTGGGATGAGTACTTGTGAAGGGAGAGACAGGAAGCATAATAGAGAAGCTGAGCTACAATGCAGTTTCAATGAATATTTTGGCAGAATCCATTCTTCCCTCACCACAACCTTTTCCTTAGCTTGGCAGATCTGCCTTGGCCAAAAGTTTAATTTTCTTTGGAGCTTGGCTATTCTGAAAATAATTCCTGAATCCATTCCTCAGTTTTCTCATCTGTAGAAGATGAGAATCCATCTAGCTGCTACCAAGGAAGCCTTCTGACTTCCACACTCAGCTTTTAATTATCAGTTAATCAATCTTGGATATTTTTTTTTTATCTTCTTACACAGCTTCAATTGAGTTTAGTGGCAATAACCCAGTTTTACCTGAATTTCTACTTATTTTTTTCCTTAGGAGGTCTGGTGGCATAGTGCCTAAGGCATTTGTCTGCTAACCAGAAGTTTGGCGGTTCAAACCCACCAGCCACTCCTTGGAAGGAAGATTGGGCAATCTACTTCCATATTGATACCATCTTGGAAACCCAAGAAGAGGTCCCTTTGAATCAGATTTGATTTGATGGTAGTGAGTTTGGTTTTTTTGGTTTAATTTTTTCCTTATTTCTCAAATGCCTGATATATATTATCTGCTAACTCATTTCCTTCTATTAGAATACCACTTCAGTTCACTGACTGAAAATATTTTAAAAACTGAACTGCTAACTTGTGCTGGAGTTCTCTGTGTTCCGTTTACTAGCAGTCATGGGTCATCATTTCATTTTCCTGAACTTGACTTCCAGCTATGTGTAGCACTTTACCAGTGGTGTCATTTGGGCTGTGGAAGGTGTGGAACATACTGGGTGATACCGTCAGAGGGAGTGTCACCGTCAGAGGGAGTGACACCCTCAGAGGGAGTGACACCAAATGACTGTATAAATTTTTTGTGCAGTGTTTCAGCAGAAATTTATTGGTTTTTTTTTTTTAATTAAAATATCCCTGTAGCTTGCTGTAACAAAATATTTTTTGTTAGCCCAGTTTACATGTGTCAATATACCTGCAAGTCTGCTCAATGCTAATTTACTTTTTGAATCTTCTAATGAGCTCTGATCATAGCTGTGATTGTTACTCAATTACAATGATGCTTTGAATCATGTGGTTTTATCTGCATGTGCTTCAAGCACACACTGTTGTTTCATTGCTGCTAGTGTTTTAATAGTCACTAATTCTGTCCAACATTCGGGTGTTGTAACTAAGTCATATTGTGTAATGAACTTACAGCCATAATTTTTTTTGAGAATGAAATAATAGTTGAAAGAAATGAAGGAAAAAGTTTTTTAAAAAAAGGCTTCTGCTAATAATGTTGTTATTCAATGTAGAAACATAGTACAAAATAATTTTGTTGCTAGTGTTCACATAATATAAGAAACATTACATTGAAGAAATTTACAACTATATTTATCACATATTATTCTATGATTAAAACTGATAATTAATCTTACTAAGGATTCAGTAAAGTCTGGTACAAGGAGGTCTGATGTGTGTGTAGGGGTGACACCACACTGGGTGACACAAACTCTTATGATGCCACTTTACTTTACTATTATTATTTTAATTACAGGGAAATATATTAATGGGTTTATGGCCTTAGAGAAGTTCTTTGGGACTAACTATTTTTATATTCTGTATCCATTATTTTCATTCTATGAGTTCATTCAGCCAAAGCATTCTCTGCAAATTTTGGGCCAATAAAATTGCTGGAAACTAACTCAAAAGTCAGGGGAGTAGGTTTAAGCTGAACCAAAAAAAAAAAAAAAAAAGAAAACCAAACTCATTGCCATCAAGTCGACTTGAGTCATAATGACCCTTCCTTGGGTTTCCTAGGCAGTATCTCTAAGGAAGTAGAGTGACGATTCTTCTTTCTGAGGAGTAGCTGGTGGATTTGAACCACCAGCCTTCTGGTTAGCAATCAAATGCCTTAGGCACTGCACCACCAGAACTCCTTAGGTTTAAGCTAGTAATGTCTATTTATTTAAAAATTAAGACCATTCAATAAATAGTGTTTTCATAACATAATGAGAAAATTATAAAATACTCCCATGACAACACATTTGCAATTGTCAGGATGATTCCCTGGGTGGTATCAATAGTTAAAACACCTTTTGGCTGCTAACCACAAGGTGGAGGTTTGAATTCATACAGTGACATCTTGGAATAAAGTCCTGGTGATCTACTTCAGAAATATCAGCCATTAAATATTCTATGGAACACAGTTCTACTCTGACACACATGGGGTTGCCATGAAGCAGAATTGACTTGACTGCAGTTGGTTTCCTAAATTTTATTTATGTCTCAATATTCAGTAATGATAATTACTGGTGATTGTAATGCAAATGTGGGAAACAAAGAAAAATCATCAGTAGCTGGAAAATATGGCCTTGGTGATAGAAGTAATGCCACAGATCATATGGTACAATTGCAAGACCAATGACTTATTCATTGCAAATACATTTTTTCAGCAACATAAATTGTGACTATACACTAAGACCTTTTCTGATGGAATACACAGGAATCAGAACAACTACAAGTGTGTAAAGAGGTGATGGAGAACCTCAAAATCATCAGTCAAAATAAAGCCAGGAGCTGGTTGTGAAAAGACCATCTGTTGCTCATATAAAAGTTCAGATTGATGCAAAAGACAATTAAGACAAGTTCATGGGATCCAAAATATGACTTTGATTATATCCCACCTGAATTTAAAGACTGTGAAGAATAGATTTGATGCATTGGACACCAATGACCAAAAACCAGATGAGTTGTGGAATGACATCAAGAACATTACACATGAGGAAAGCACGTGGTCATTAAAAGGACAGGAAAGGAAGAAAAGGCCAAAATGGATGTCAGAAAAGAACATAGAGTAGCTAAAGCAAATGGAAGAAATAATGAAATAAAAGAGCTGATTAGAAGATTTCAAAGGGCAGTTCACGACCACAGCGTAACGTATTATAATGAAATGTGCAAAGACCAGGAGCTACACAACCAAAAGGGAAGAACATGCTCAGTGTTTCTCAAGTGGAAAGAACTGAAGAAAAAAGTCAACCCTTGAGCTACAGTATTGAAGGATTTTGTAGGAAAAATATTGAATGATGTAGGATGTATCAAGAGAAGATGGAAGGAATACACAGAATCACTATACCAAAAAGAATTGTTTGATGTTCAACTCTTTCAGAAGACAGCACATGATCAAGAGCCAATGGTATCATAGGAATAAGTCCAAGCTTCACTGAAAGAATTGGAGAAAAAAAAGACTCTACGAATTGATGGAATACCATTGAGATGTTTCAACAAATGAATGCAATGCTAGAAATGCTTACTTGTTTATGCCAGAAAATTTGGAAGAAAATTTTGGAAGACCTGGCCAACCAACAGGATGAGATCCATATTGATGAGTATTCCAAAGAAAGGTGACCCAATAGAATGTGGAAATTATTGAACAATATAAGTAATATCACATGCAAGTAAAATTTTGCTGAAGATAATTCAAAAATAGTTGCAGCAGAATATCGACAGGGAATTTCCATAAATGCAAGCTGGATTCAGAAGAGGACATGAAGTGAAGGATGTCATTGCTGATGTCAGATGGATCTTGGCTGGAAGCAAAGAATACCAGAGAGATATTTACCTGTGTTTTATTGACTATGCAGACATTTGACTGTATGAACATAAAAATTTATGGATACCATTGTGAAGAATGGGAATTCCAGAATATTTAATTATGCTATGAGAAACCTGTACATAGACCGAGAGGCTGTTGTTTGAGCAGAACAAGGGAATACTGCATGGCTTAAAATCAGGAAGGGTGTGCATCAGGGTTGTATCCTTTCACCATACTTATTCAAGTCTGTATGCTGAGCAAATAATCTGAGAATGTGGACTATACAAACAAGAATGTGACATCAGGATTAGAGGAAGACTCATTAACAACCTGAAATATGCAGCACAATCTTGCTTGCTGAAAGTAAAGATGACCTGAAGCACTTACTGATGAAGATCAAAGACTAGTCTTCAGTATGGATTACACCTCAACAAAAAGAAAATGAAAATCTTCACCACTGGACTAATAAGCAATATCACAATGAATTGAGAAAAGATTGAAGGTTTCAGGGATTTTATTTTACTTGGATCCACAATCAATACTCAGGGGAACAGCAGTCAAGAAATCAGACGATGTATTGCACTGGGCAAATGTGCTGCAAAAGACCTTTTTAAGGTGTTAAGGAGTAAAGCTGTCACTTTGAAAACTAAGGTGTGTCTCACCCAAGCCATGGCACTTTCAGTCACCTCATTTGCATGTGAAATTTGGACAATGAGTAAGGAAGACTGAAGAAGAGTTGATGTCTTTGAATTGTAGTCTTGGCAAAGAATACTGAAAATACCATGGACTGCCAGAAGAATTAAAAAGTCTGTCCTGGAAGAAGTGCAGCCAGAATGCTCCTTGTAAGTGAGAATGGCCAGACTTCGTCTCACCTACTTTGGTCATGTTGTCAAAAGAGACTAGTCACTGTAGAAGGATAGATATCATGCTCTATGAAGTGGAGGGTCAGGGAAAAAGGGGAAGCCCCTCAGTGAGATGGGTGACACAGTGGTTGCAACAATGGGCTGAAGCACAGCAAGGATTGTGAGGCTGGTGCAGGCCCAGGCAGTGTTTTACTGTGTTGTTGACAGGGTTGCTGTGAGCAGGAGCCAAATTGACAGCACCTAACAACAGCAACCAATGGAGGTGAAGCTAAGGGCAGTAAGAGAGGCAGCCAATTACTCCTGCTTCTCTTATTTTACTAAGAAGCACTTGTCAATTCCTCTTGTATCACTGGAAGCAGCACATTAATTGCAATCAATTAAAGGCAATGACACCCTTTCTAGAATGTTGCTTGTCAGCTAAGATTATAATGATCCCGCTGTGTCTGTTTCTCTAAGTGTACTTTTCCATTAGTAGTTCTATAAATGTCACAAAGTTTTCTTTGCCTGAAGGGTACTGACGTTCTCTTTTGGGGAACAAATGCAATTGTTCATGGAAACAAAATTAAATCCATGTTAAACCAGAGCTCTACTGATGTAAATCCAGCACACTGTCTCGTTGGAGTTCATGTCTGGATATTTTGGTCTGATGGGCAAACTCTACTTACACTGATCTGATAGGATTATGTGATTTATCAGCTGTCACTATTGTTTTATCACTGAGAGATGATTCTATTATGTATATATTCTGGTGACTCTGGGACATGTAATACTAAATATTACCTCAGTAATAGAGTTTTCTATTTCTCTATTTCTAAAAATGTATCCCAATCTCCATTTATACACTGCCGAGATTTCATGTCAAATAGCTCAGTATAGGAAGCAACATGTTGAAAGCTTTCAAACATGTCAGGAAAATGTTTGTCCTCATAGAAATTCTTGAGGGAAATGGAAAATGACTACTCATCGGCCATTTTTTATTTTGTATATTATTTAAAAGTAAATTCATAACGGAGATGGAATGGCATGTACTTAGTTAAGAAAATAATTGATCCACTATAAACTTAGTAAATTATGCATCTAATTACAGTAGTATGATGGTCAGTTAACTCAGCAGAGATGATCTGCTTTTTGTGGGTCTTGGGAGAGCTGAGTGTATATTCTAGAGCGGTCACTGAAGCAAAAGCGGGATATTCTGGGTCTGTCGTGAGACCTCATCTAGGACATACCAGACCAATCAGCGAGTAAACCACTGGCAAGTGTGAGCATGACTTATGGCACCCTTCCATGTAGGGCTCTGAGTTTCCCAAAACTCAGTTATTGCTACATCATTGCCCATTTATCCTATGGGTTTTAATTTCTTTTTCAGAAGGACCTACACTGGCAATTCATGTGTTTCAGTTTAGAGGACTGTTTATAAACATTCCTGGTCCCTGAAGAATACATCAGCCTGGTCATGTTCTACTTCCTCAGGGAGAGAAAGCACAGTCAATGTCCAGGTATCTGTGAATAATGCATTTGGCTCTAACTCTCAAGGCTTCTGGAAATCTCATTTGTTTTATAAGCACTTATTATATCTGTTATAATTACATTCCCATTCATAGACAATAAATAGCAAAAGTATGAAAATGACTCATATAAGCTGTGAGCAATTAGTTAAAGAGTAATAAGTTACCACTGACTGACTCCTCCAATGAGTCAGAGAATACTCACTGAATGCATGAGATTTGCCAAGTGTTTACCATTATTACCAACAATTATTTCAAAATTTCCACTAGATCATTGAGTAGACTAGGGGCTAGATAAGGATAAACAATGGTACATCTGTGCCAGATTTCCAGGCAATTACTTTTAATTAATTCTTTTGATTGTTACTTTTCTGAAACATTCTGAGACACCATACCCTGTTCCCACCTTTGTCCCCCACCAACCTGTTCTGAATTCCTGAGACTATATGATCTTTCAGTCTGGTGTGCCTGTCCAGTTCTCTAAAGAGAAGTTTTCTGTCTGACTTACAGTGACCCTATAGGAAGGTGTAGAACTGCCCCATAGGGTTTTCAAAGCTTTAAATCTTTACAGTAGCAGACTGCCACATCTTACTCCAGCTAATGTGTTTCAAACACCAACCTTTCAGTTAGCAGCTGATCTCCTATCCACTGTACCACCAGTATGCCTAAATCAAAGTTACATAATAGAAAATAAGACACAGCAAATTAAACCAGTAAAATCACTAAATGGAAGCCTTGGGAGCTCTGGTGGCATATTTGACTGCTAACAAGAAGGCTAGAGGTTCAAACCCACCAGCCACTCATCAGAAGGAAGACTGGGCAATCTAAATGGACTCCTGCAGAGTCAACCCAGAATAATTTCTTTAATGAAGCTATTTGTTGACCTGCAATCAAGGGCACCATGGTCTAGTGGCTCTAGTGCGTTCGTTGCCTATGCAGGCCACTCTTAGAAATTTCAAAGTACTTCTGGAATGGAATTAGTAAACAGAATATTGTCCTGAGATCATGGAGTCAGCACAAAGTGTGGTGAGTTGTCTTGAGGGACGTTCATGTCATAATATTAAAGGCCTGAAGAATCATTGCTTCCCCAAAGTATATCTTTTATCTTTCAAATATAGCCCCAAATTATATGTTGTATCTTTTCATGAGCAGAAAGTTGGCTCCAGAGAACTCATCCCTCATACCCACTCCTAATCCTTGGCTAAAAATTAAACATTTGATAAACACTGCCACATTCATTAAAAATCTTAATCCACTGAAGGTCTTTACTACCTTTCTGAAGCCCAGAGCTCCTGACAGGCAACCATCTCCACACAGCAGGCTTTCCCTCCCCTCTCACTGCCTACTCCTGCCTCATTCCCTACTAGGTCCTTACCACCCTCTCCCCACCAGCATCAGGCCAAGGTGCTAGCCCAGGGGACTCATCTCTTATGCTTAACCTATACTCATTCTCCTGGCTGGTCCCCTCATACAGAAGATGAGGGGAAAAAAGTAGTCCCAGAGCCTAGGGGCTGGTGATAATGTCTTTTTGGATTGACTGTCAAAACTTGGACCATAAAAGACATGTGCTCCCCCGTTTTAGTGGGTGAAAAGAAGACAAATTAAATGCTTCTGTATGAATAATTTAGGGGGCTCTAGTGGCATTTGACTGCTAACCAGAAGGCTTGTGGTTCAAACCCACCAGCCATTCCTTGGAAGGAAGATTGGGCAATCTACTTCTGTAGAGATACCACCTCAGAAACCCAAGGAGGAGTCGCTGAGAGTCAAATCAACTCGATGGCAGTGAGTTTGATGTTTGTGTTAGTAAATGATTTGGGATGTTATACATACATGTAATTTATCAAAAGACGTATGGCAATTCTTTTATTTTTCATGATTCATATATAATGTATAGATGTCTGCAGTTGTTTAGGGGTCCTGGTAGAGCAGTGATTAAGTGCTCAGCTGCAAACTGAAAGGTCTGCCTTTCAACAACCAGCCACACCACGGAAGAAAGATGTGGCAATCTGTCCCCATAAGGATCACACCCTTGAAAACCCTATGGGTAATTCTGCTCTGTCCTATAGGGTCACTATGAGCCAGAACTGACCCCATGGCAAGGAGTTTGCTGTGGTCGTTGTTGCTACATGCTGTCTAGTGCAGTCCAGTTGATAGCAACCCTATAGGAGGCTCTATAGAGCTTCGCAGAGTGTAAATCTTCACTGGAGCAAATTGCCAGGTCTTTGATCCTTCAGAGTGACTGGTGGATTCCAGCCTTTTGGTTAGCAGATGAGCACTTACCCTTTTTGCCACCAGGGCTCCTCTATACAAGTCTAGTTATTAGAAAAGATTCCTGGGTTGAGCAAATGGTTTGCAATGGACTACTGACCCAAAGGTTGGTCATTTAAATCTGCTTAACAGTACCTCTGAAGAAAGGCCTGGTGACCTGCTTCCATTAAGATTACATCCAAGAAAACCTGATGGAGCAGGTCTACTCTGTAGCAATGGGGTTGACATAAGTCAGACTAGACTCCACAGTAACAGGTTTGGTTTTCTTTTGGTTAATTATTGGAAAAGTATAGACCAAAATAATGTCAGTCTACATAAGTGTTAAACAAACTACTCACAAATTCATAACATTAAAGCTAGTTGTAATTTAAGGAGCTCTGGTGGCATAGGGCCTAAGGTATTTGACTGCTAACCAGAAGGTTTGTGGTTCAAACCCACCAGTCATTCAGTGGAAGCAAGACTGGCAATCTACTTCTGTAAAAATTTACCACCTTGGAAACCCAGTGGGGGTTACTATGAATTGGAATTGACTCAATGGCAGTGGGTTTAGTTGTAATTTATACTTCAAAAATACAGCAGTAATGGTAAACCAAGAGAATCCCAACCTAGCACTCATAATGAATGCTAGTACATTTATTGAAGAAATCATTCTTCATGATAATATTTGGAATTCTAACTAGATAAGGGAGCTCTGGTAGTGTAGTGCCTAAGGCATTCGACTGCTAACCAGAAGGCTGGCGGTTCAAACCCACCAGCCACTCCTTGGAAGGAAGATGGGGCAATCTACGTCCATAGTGATACTGCTTCAGAAACCCAAGGAGAGGTCACTATGGGTCGGGTCTGACTCGATGACACATAACAACAAAACAACAACTAGATAAAGGCCTCTGGTAAGATTCTGTTATATTATCAAGGCTTATCAGTAGAACTTAAGTTTATATCCTTCAGTATACTTTTGCAAAATGGAGCTTATGAATAACATATTTTAATTACTTTTCTTAATATACTTAGCAGGTTGAAAGCAAACAGCTTTTAACTTTGCCTAAAAATTAAGCCTGTGCTTTGCTGTAGAAAAACTTATAGGATTTCTGATACTCTTCATTAATGCATATATATGCCTATAACTCTGTTGATTTGAAAGGAAAATGAGCAACAATAAATCAGAAATGTTTCCAAGGGACTGATGTCTGCTACTGGGGCCCTTGGCCATAGTCAGCTATGGATAAACTCTGCCGTCCAAGGTTTGCACAGCTCCCTGCTGAATAGAGAATCATTCGCAATTTGAGGGTTAGGAAACTTTCGTGTATTTGTGTCACACTTTACCTCTCAATTCTGCTTGTGATTCTGGTTAACTAAAAGTTTGGAAAATTATTTAGTTCTCAAAGGTAAATAAAAGCTGGTTTTTAAGGTGTTTTCTCAAAAGTGGATCTTGAAGAATAGTAGGGAGCTCTGGTGGCATAGTGCCTAAGGCACTTGACTGCTAACCAGAAGGCTGGTAGTTCAAACCCACCAGCCACTCCTCGGAAGGAAGATTAGGCAATCTACTTCCTAGAGATACCACCTCGGAAACCCAAGGATAGAATAATATCTTGATAAACAAAGGCCGAGTTCAAGAGCTGAGCCTGAATTCTTCTAAATCCCATTTTTATTACACTGGGGAGCAATCAGCTCAACATCATGCAGAAGTTTCACAAGGCTCATAAAATAGCCTCTCCCCCAAGCCTCTGGGAGCCAGGCCTCCAAGTATATGGGGCTAGTAATATTTTCATAGCGTGTTTGGTGTCATGTTACCATTTGTGGAAGTTCTCAGAGGTGACGCTCTTCCACTCAGTTGCAACCAATTTCACTGATCAGTAGCTTTACCCTCATAAATTTAATAATTTATTTGACAGGTGCAGGGCAGATGGATCTCAAAAAACGGTTCATTGCATTTTTATTTGTATTGGGATCCTAACATTTAGTTTGGGTATGGGATGACTCAGTAGTTACAGGATGTTTTCGCACTAGAGTGTTTATTTATTTTTTTAGTTCTTTAATTTTCATTCTGTTTTCTATAAAATGACTGCAATTCATGGAGTCCATATTCAAAAGCCATGGATATTATGTTATTAAATGTGACCAGTCCTTGGACCATAGATTTGGGCTAGTACAGCACAGGAACAGAACAGTTCTGCCTTGACATTGCTGTTGGGACATACAATAACAATCCTGAAGAAACTCGGTTGTTTTATAACTGTGTATATGTGTGTGTACACAGTTATACAGTTGTGTGTGTGTACACAGAGTTGTGTGTGTGTACACACAGTTACACATACACTCAAAAACACACATATGGAGCCAGGCCGCCTGAATCCGCATCTAAGTCCTGACACTTACTATCTGGGTACATCTTGAACATATTATCAAACCTCTTTGTGTCTCATTTTCAATCTGTAGAAAGTGATCATTCTTCCCACATTGTTTGTTCAGAGAAGCTAGATAAATAGCTTCAAAAAGTGTCAGGCATATAAAAAGCTCTCAGGGAATTTTAACTCTTATAATTGTTGTCCACACTCTCACGTAAGCTTCTGGCTATCATTTGTAATTTTTTTCTAGGAGCTCTGGTGGAGTAGTGCCTAAGGCATTTGACTGCTAACCAGAAGGTTGGCGGTTCAAACCCTTCAGTCACTCCATGGAAGGAAGACTGGGCAATCTACTTCCATAACGATTTACCACCTCAGAAACCCAATGGGGGTCACTATGAGTTGGAAGCAGCTCGATAGCAGTGAGTTTTTTTTTTTAATGGCCAGAAATTGTTCTTTGTGTTTTATTTATTTTTTGTCCTTGAATAAGTAAAATGTTCACAGGGTACAAACTCACACAGAAGTAAAGTGTATACACTGACTCTGTGCTTATCTACTATCTCATTACCTGACATTTCACATTTGCGACAACTTTGAAAAAATTCTCAGGAGGTTCCTCTGATGGCCTGAGCCCCAAGTGAGGCTACGGCTGGCTCAGAACACTCTGAGCTACTCAAAATGATATACTGGGGGTTCTGGGTTACATGAGGGATGGTAGCTAACTAGCAGGGGGATGCCTTCTCCCATTAGTCTGCAATGTCTCAGATCTGGCGACAGAGGCCATGGGTTGATAGTGGGCAACATGGGGTCACAAGCAGGCAGGGGAAGGCCAGGCAAGGTCCTGAAGGTGCTGGAGATGTTGGTGGGGGGAGGTGGGAAGAAGGGGAAAGGTAAAGGAGCCACATGGGGCTGTGGGGACATGGCAGGCAGAGGATGAGCAGAGTCCATGCCCAGGGTGGTTGCGTGAAGCACCAGATGGCAGGCAACACACAAACACCACCACCAGCCTCAGCCTCCACAGGCCCCATGGTAGTGGGAGAGGTGTGTGAGGAAGAAGGTTCGATTGCACCATATGCACCCCGAGCTGGTTGGGGATGCCTAACAGGTGGTGGGCAACTCGGGGGCACTGGTGCCAAAGATGAGGTACAGTGTCCAACCATTGCATGATGCTGAATTCCCATAATAATCTTGTCTTTGGAACCTAACCATGTGGATAAGTGAAAAGTCAGTGTATAATAAAAAGTAGATGTTCTGGTTACCTAGTACTGCCGAGGTCCAGCCTCAGCTGTGGGTCTCTGGAGGGAGAGGTGGTGTTGGCGAGATGAAGGAGACATACTCACACAAGATGAAGATGTGCCCCACATAATGAGGTGGTCGTCTTTATTTTATACTCTATTGCAGATTACAAATGACAAAGCAAAATGACAAACCCACAATTCCAGGTACATCTTGAATCAGTTCACAGCTGTGGGCTATTAACTTTCCAAAACTTATAAAACTATTATTAAACTTATAAACTAAACTTACGTCTTATGTTATCTAACTTATCTATCATTAACATTTGTTGTTGTTGTTGTTATGTGCCGTTGAATCGGCCCCGACTCATAGCGACCCCTCCTTGGGTTTCCGAGGCAGTATCACTACGGAAGTAGGATTGCCCAACCTTCCTTCCGAGGAGTGGCTGGTGGGTTTGAACCGCCAGCCGTCTGGTTAGCAGGCAAGTGTCTTAGCCACTATGCTACCAGAGCTCCCATCATGATATGAGTAAAATGTGCTAGACAATGAAGTTATCTAAGGCATGAAAAAATGGTCAGGATGAAGAAAATAACATGGGGCCAGAACGTGTGACCCGACCTTGTGGTTGGCGCCATTCTCTGAATTACCACCAGCCTGGGGATGCAGATGGGTCTACATAGTCCATCAACATATACTTGTGGCCTTTTAATTTCTTAAAGTAACTGTTCCATTTCTTGATTAGAATATATCTCTGCAGTAGTTTTACACCTAGGCCCCGATCATTTTAATCTCTCTAAGAAAGGGAGAGAGTTAAAAGGAACTCTTTTCCATCTACCCACACCATTCTTTTACCTTCTTTGTATGCCCCAGTATAAGGAAGAAGAAGGTCAAGCCATCAGGAAGGTTTAGGCTCCCCTCCCTGAAGAGGATACCAAAGTCTACCATTAATTCTATAAGCTACATTAGGAGGAGGCTTAATTGTAGGAGGCAGCCACGTAGGCCAAGGTTTCTTCCTATCAGGAGTAATCCCTTTTCTATGTTGTGCTGCAGGGGTTGGTATTGTAGGAGGTTGAGTAGCCATGAGTTCTTTCCACCAATGTGAATTTTCAATGTCTTTAGGATTCCCAGGAGAGGAATTTATTCTTTTACAGTTTGGGGGGCTAGAAGTCCAAGTTCAAAATGCCAGGCTCTAGGGGCTGTGTGAAAGCCCCTCAACCTTGGGCTTCGCTCTGCCTCCAGCTCCTGGCCCACTGACGCTGGAGGCATCTCTTCACTCAGGCAGCTGCTGGCTGCTGAGGCTAACAAGCCCAAGGTCAGCAGTTTTTCTCTTACACATATTCTTCAATATGTATTCAAATATATTTAAAAATTCCCATTAGATAACTATATTTCTATGCATAATATATCTCTGGAAGGTATCCAGGAAATGGTGTAGTGGTTACCTCTGGGCAGGCAGATGGGGGTAAAGGGATAGAGATGAGGAGAGCTACTGTGGTGGTGAAGTCTGTGTGTCAACGTGGCTGGGCCTGGTTGAATGGCTGGGCAGATAGATATAGTATTCCCCTTGAGGAGACTGGTGATCAACTCCACGGTGGTAGATTCTACTGTGAGCAGCTGAGTAGCTGCCTTTGGGATGTGGTCCGCTTCCCATATATGAAGAGAAGCCTTGGGGATAGTCTCTAGTTTATGGCACAATTGAACCCTGCAAGTGGCCGAGTCATTGTTCAGGAATGTGCCATGTTCTACAGATCCTGGGATTTTCAATGGACTTGAATCAATGGCCTGCCATGTGGATTGGTAACATCAGGACTGTGCCATTTTATCTGCTGACCTTGGGCTTGTGTGTGTAAGCTGGCTTCATGCCACGTAAGAAATGAAGATGAATACTCCAAAACAACTTGGGACTTTTGACATGAAATGGTGGCTGTGTTAAGGTGTGAGACTAAAACGCAACTCTGAATAAAAAGTGACCTCTACATCAGGAATATAGCCTGTCATTCTTGTAACTCTCCATTGTATGCTGAGAAAATTACTTGGTAAACAATTTTCAGAGAATAATGTAATTTTGCTTGTTAAGGGTTTTGGTTTATGCCCAGAGAGCTAGGTCCCAAACAATCCTCAGAGCAGATGCTAACTCAAAATAAATTTAGAATTATGCATGTCCTCCCTGCAGTCATGCAAGGAGGGTCTCATGATTGTTTTGAGGCCACATGCACCCAATTTAATAAGTACTTTTTAAATTAAAAAAAAAAAAAGAAATATATTTAATTTGCTATCAATCAGATGTACCCTCATCCAATTTTGTAACTTATCTAAATGTCTAATCACTAAATTTACTAAAGTTTCTTGGAACAAATTACCTGTCAACCAATCACTGATTTTTTTTTACCGAAATTCCTTGTATTTTCTTATTAAAACTCCTTGAATTTTATCCTCCTTGCATCAGTTTGCTCTGAAATATCTGGACCTTGTGATTCCCAATTTGCAAATTGCCTTTTCTTTCAAAAGAAAAAAAGGAAAAAAAAAAAAAAAACCTCTTTACTTTTAATTTTAACCAGATTCTCATTTTGCTCGACAATGGGAAAGACCTGACAGTCTGATCCTGTAAATATTTCAGTTTAGAAAACCCATGGGGTAGTTCTACTCTGTCCTACAAGGTCACTATGAGTCAGTCGACTCAGTAGTGCACGACTGCATCAAAGTTCACTCAGATTAGGTGGGAGAGCTGAATTTGAACTCTGTGCACTTAAAACTCAAGAAAGTAGAAAATAGAAAACTAAATATCTTAGGTTTCTTTCTTTGAAACACTTGTTACATCTTCCCTCTGATTAACCTTCCGCTTTAAATGCCACATACTTGGCCTGGGAGAAATAGACCCCATCTGGAATCTTCACACAGCTTCTACTTCAGTCCTCTACAACCTTTCCAGAATTCCACCTTTACGAAGCCTCTTGTTTGCTCATAAAGCCTTAGTGACTCCTTGCGGTCTGTAGGATCTAGTACAAAGCCCACATCCCAGCTCTCAAAACTCTGTGACCTAGCTTCATCTAATTGTCCAGTCTTATTTCCCATTGTGCGCCTAGGCAGGGCATGATACAGAGAAGCCTTTAATAAATACCTGAGCAACTAAAGCTTAGATAAGCTTAAGAAGTACATACTCGATACACCAGAATAAACAAACAAAAATGCCTTAATATTTTCCTTTAGGTTGCAGGATGGGGAATCTGACAGGTGATTTCGAGTAATGTGAAATAAAGTTTCTGGGTTCTACAGTAAATGGCTTCTTTGGAACTGCAGACTGTTCCTTGAATACTTGTGGATGTGAATAGGAAGCTACACAAGCTGGTTGGCCTTCTGAGACCTGGTGTTTATAACCCAGAGTCTGTATTCCTAGGTATGTCTGGACAGTTCTCCATGTTCTTTGTTAGCATGTGTTCCCATATTTCTTCACCTGCCTCATGTGTTTTCTAGCTGTCATTTGCTACTACAAGGTGCTGAATTATAATTAACATTTCCATTCTCATAAGGGTATAATCTTTGAATTTGTTTTAATATCAGGGCATAAGTAGGAAATCTTTAGTCAGGCGGAAGTGGGTGCTGACTTCTTTTCTCTGTCCACATATGATGCTTTCTTGGGATTTTGTTTGCACAAATCTATGGGATCCCTTTGGACTGAGTTCCCTCCCATCTTGCATAACTCATCAAATAGCAACTCAGCTGTCTTAGTTGTTCAGGGAAAACCCTGGGCCTCCTTAACTCCCTTCTTTCTCATCCTACATCCATCTCTCAGCAAATCTCATCAGCTGTACCTTTTCAATAGTTCCACATGCCAATATTTCTCACGAGCTCCACCCTAGTCCAATTTACCACCATCTCTTATTTGAATGGTTGCAGTAGTTTCCAAACTGCTTTCTCTGTGGCTTGGACCATCCATCCCTGCATAGTTAATAGCCTTTTAATATAGTGAATTAGATAATTTCCTTCTTTTATCCTAAATTTCCAGGGGAGCTCCATCCCCTTAGTTTCGTGGTGAACACGTATGCTGAGACCAACAGATTTGAGAAAGAGGGGGTAAGTGTCTCCTGTGACCCTCTTCTTCTTCTTCTTCTTTTTTTTTTGGCAGATAAAGGTCAATAGAAGAGATTAAGGAGCTCAGGTGACATAATGGTTAAGTGCTCAGCCGCTAAGTGAAAGGATGGTAGTTCAAACCCACCAGCTGGTCCCTGGCAGGTGGGAAAGACCTAGCAGTCTGCTCCCATGAAGACTACAGCCTAGAAAACCCTGTGGGGCAGTTCTCTCTGTCATAGCGTGTCTATGAAATGGAAATCAATGTGAAGGCACACAATAGAAAAGGGAAAAACAATCTCACTGCCTTGGAGTAGGATCCGACTCATAGAGACCCCTCCTTGGTTTTCCGAGGCACTGCTAACCAGAAGGTTGGAGGTTCAAACCCATTAGCCACTCCTGGGAAAGAAGATAGGACAATCTACTTCGGTAGTGATATCGCCTCAGAAACCCAAGGAGGGGTCGTTGAGTCGGATCCGACTCCACAGTAGTGAGTTTGGTTTGGTTTTATTACTATGGAAGTATATTGCCCAACCTTCCCTCCAAGGAGTGGCTTGTGGGTTTGAACCATCAGCCTTCTGGTTAGCAGTCAAATGCCTTAGGCACTATGCCACCAGAGCTCTCAAAAAAAGGATTAGGAAGCTATCATTTCACCCTATAGCCACTAGATAGCACTGTGGCACCGTGCACATTTCTATCTATCTCACTGGTCCACCGTCTGTGGCACAAGTAGCGCAGTTATTTTAAGCTGAAACTTCTTTCTGCTGCCTGGACTAAAATCGACAGAATTCCCTGTTCTTTTTCTTTCTATCTTCTTTTTTATTAAGGGAACAGACTGTAGCTTAAAAAATGAAGTGGAAAAATTCTGAAGGTACTACATTTTCTCAGAGGAACAGTTTGAAACATCTACTGTTTGAGATTGTGGCATAACCAGGAATTTAGGTCCTGAAGTTGAAGAGTGGAGACAGGGTGGGGCTGGGTGGGGGTGGGAGAAGCATCCATCTCCCGGGCCTGAGCTTCTGTGGGTGGTGCGAACAGTTTGTACCCACTACTAACTGAGAGCTTGGTGGTTCTGAAGCCACCTGGCAGGATCACAAAAGAAAGGACTGGGGAGCTACTGCTGTTGAGATTGTTGTTATGTGCCCTCGAGTCGGACGGACTCATAACCACCCCTCCTTGGGTTTCCGAGGCAGTATCACTACCGACTCATAACCACCCCTCCTTGGGTTTCCGAGGCAGTATCACTACCGACTCATAACCCACCCCTCCTTGGGTTTCCGAGGCAGTATCACTACGGAAGTACACTGCCCCATCTTCCTTCCGGGGAGTGGCTGGTGGGTTTGAAGCGTCAGCCTTCTGGTTAGCAGTCAAGTGCCTTAGCCACTATGCTACCGGAGCCCTCAGTTTTACTCTGTAACATGTAAAGTTGCCATGAATCTTAATCGACTGGACGGCAAAAGGGTTTTTTTGGTTTTGTTTTTTGTTCCCCCGCACAAAGATGGGAAATGTCTGTCTAGAGGCCTTGGCGCTTGAGAAAAGAGTCCAACACGAAAGTTTATCCAAATTCGTACCTTCACAAAATGCCTTCTTTCTTTTGAAACTGAGCTTTTGCGTATTCAGAAGCGAGGGGTTGTCATTTGGTCTGAGGGGAGCAGGTGTGGGGTGGCCGTGATGAGAGCAGGTTTGGCGAACAGGCTCTTTGATGTGGAGGTGAGCTTTTTCTACATTTTGGGGGGAGGCTCCTTGCACAGCCTCAAGAATCAGGATGATAGAACAAAGTAGGGGGTCCCCTCGGCCTCACTGGAGTTGGCACTTCTTCAAGCTGGGTCCCAGGAGGAGCCAACTCTCTGAAACGCACAGCCTGCACCGTGGGAGGCAGCCCCCTTTCTGACAGGAGCCCCGGGACTGCCTGGGATGATGCACGCCCAGGTGACTGTGACCAACGACTGTGCTCCGCTTAGGGAGGACCTTCAGGGCAGTCTGAGAGCCTGCGTGCCCCACCCTGAGGTGGAGGTGAGAGCAGTGTAGGCCTCTGAGTCTGCCCGTGCACAGCTGCCACGTAAGAAGGAGCTTTCTGGTGGGCCACGAGGGCTCCAAACGATGAACCATGCCCAGTGAGTACGTCCAGGACGGGAGACACTGAGATGTTAGTTATGTGGTCATCAGGTAATCAGGATAGAAGCAGTCACAGGAGTCCTAGCTTCAGTTTTTTACCTTTCTGTAGTTTCTTATGGAGGCTAGAGGCTTCAGAGAATTCCCTCTAGGCTGAGTAAAAAGAAAGTGTGGGGTCTCTTAAAAAAATTAAGAATTTCAAAACTGTGAGAGCAGAATATTAAAGTAAAACAAAAAACAAAAAACAAAAAAAAAAACAAAACTCACTGCTGTCAAGTTGGATCTGACTCTGGGTTTCCGAGGGGGTATCTCTATGGAAGTAGATTGCCCAATCTTCCTTCCAGGGGTGGCTGGTGGGTTTGAACCATCAGCCTTCTGGTTAGCAGTCAAATGCCTTAGGCACTAAGCCACCAGAATATTCCCACTGCCACCCAGTTGGATCCGACTCATAGAGACCCCTCCTTGGGTTTCTGAGGGGGTATCACTCTGGAAGTAGATTGCCCAACCGTCCTTCTGAGGAGTGGCTGGTGGGTTTGAACCGCCAACCTTCTGGTTAGCAGTAAATGCCTAAAGCACTATGCCACCAGAGCTCCTGAATATTGTGCTAGGGGGGTCCTTTTAAGAACATGGCCCTGTGTGACTGCTGAGTCTTGCCTATAGCCATTCATGCCTCTGGGTGTCCCCCTTTTTCCATATCAAATGAGGGTCTAATTTAGCCTCATCTCTATCCTACTTTCTTAAGCTCTGGGGACATTGGTGGTTGTTCTTTATCTTGGATTTCTAAACCAACCTATGAAAAGAGCTGCTAACTTTGTAGAAACCATGCTCCTGTACCCACTTTTTCACTCATGTTAATTTAATATCTGCTTTGGTATTTTCCAAAGGAGCATCCTTAGAATTATTTTGAAGCCAATGAAGGGACCGTTTCCATGTTATTCTGAAAGATGCTTCTGTGGAGGAGAATCCTCGCTGGAATGGCTGGTAAGAGGCCCCAGTTGACCTCATACATTAGGAGAGATAGGCTCTGAAGCCATCTGAAAGCTAACCTGTTTTTGATAACATGTGGGCATTTGGCTCCTTTTAATAGAAGAGAAAGATGTTAGGTTTCAAAAATGATTTTTATGTTTTGGTCTAAAATTTTCCAAATTATTTTCCTTCATCCTTTTGAAAGAAATTAAGTGAACTGTCTGCCAATTGATTGACTATTGTTTGAGAACCCTGGGTAGTGCAAGCTATTTGTGATCAGCACCTAACTGAAAGGTTGGCAGTTCAAACCCACCTGGAGGCCTCATGGGAGAAAGACCTGACCATCTTCTTCTATACAGATTATGCAAGGTAGGAAACCCTGTGGGGCAGTTCAGCTCTGTCATGTGGGGTCACTATCTACGGGACCTAATAGACTCTGCTGCACCCAACAACAAGCTTCCTGAACTGTGAAAAATAAATTTCTGGTCTTTCAAACCATCCACTTGTGGTACAATCACACTAGATGACTAAGATATGAACCCAAACTCTTTCCTACTGACTCTAGAAATTACATTTTTCAGGAGAGATAATATTCACCTTGATGGTCAAGCAGACCCAAAGTAGAACAATATGAAGTAATGTGCTCATTCAATGGGTGATTTATGAGGGAGAAGCTTACATCATTAATTTGTCTTGACATTTGTTAGTATGCCATTTATCCCGCAGAGGGCTGGCAACACGTTGTGTAGTTTACAAAGCCAATTTGTACCTAAGGTGAATTTCCAAATGCACAAGGACTGCATTTACTTGAAGACACAAGAGGTAAACATTTCCGCAGGCCTGTGTGTAAAGAGACAATCATGCTAGCTATTTGGCATCTTGTGGAGAAAACACTCTGGGTTTGGATCGCATATTTCACTTTGTAGCCAGAGTGCATGTGCGCTCTGTAGGCATAGCTTAATGCCCTTGAGCTGGACTGAGAGAAGGAAAATCATTGTCTTCATACTTGGCCCTGGGCCATTTTGATTCCTAAACAAATATTGAAATTCTGGAAATTCTCTCTGTCAGGTGAATGTAGACATGGGGAGCAGGTACTGACCGTTTTGGGAATTCAAATAGATTGTTCTAGAAATATATCAACTGTTTGGAGTCCAACACGTTTAAAAAATTTTTGAATTTATATTTAGAGGCAGAAAAGAATGTGTGTGACTAAAAACAAATGACATGAATTGTTTTGCTTACATGGAAGCAAATCTGTTAGTCACCTCCCAGCTGTTCAACTTTATCTAAATTATTTCTTCTCTGAAAGAACTTTATCTAAATTATTTCTTCAGTCTCTTTACCTAAAAAAAAATAGAAGGGAAGCCCATAACTTCTCTGGTGGTTGTGACAGTTAACTGTAGTCATGTATCCGCAAGAACTGAATGTCTAATACAGGATAAGCACTCAATCCGTGTCAGTTTCTAACCAGACCAGGAGCAATTTGTTAGCGATGAGGCCCATGGCTGTTTAGACTTCGGTCCTTGGTTTGAATATATGTAATATCCTGAATATGGATTTTTGGCTATGTTTTGTAAGAGCTTGGTGTAAATTAGGGACTAAAGGGGAATAGTTTCTAAATTACAGTTACCAGAGTAAATTCTTAGGCTTTGGAGCAAACAGAGGCAGACCTTGTTTCTTAGTCATGGACTATGGTACTTAACAGCCCTGTGTCCATGGAGGGCTAGGAGAAGTTGCATATTTTGAAGCTTACAACTCTTTACAGCATTTCCCTTTCCCGTGGTGAAGGGAAGACAAATGGCCTTTGCGTCTCCTTGTATCTCTTACTACATTCTAGTATTCTAGAGCCATGACTTCAGAAGGAGGAGGGTCTTGACAGCCAGAACATTTACCCTTCGCACCAAAACTTACCAGTCTGAGTTATGTCATCTCAGGAATGCTAGTTGCTGGTTAACTATTATGACTAATTTCAGCTAAGGTGAACATGGCTGATAGTGTTTAAATATGTGACCTCTCTCAAAGAATATTTGTTCAACTTGCAGAATCTTCAAGTGAAAGAAATTAATATTGTGGAAATATTTAGCCCTATATCAAGAGAAGTTAGGTAAATGTTTTTAGGTAGGACGACTTAAAAAAAAAAAAAATAACAAAACTCACTGCCATCAAGTTGAGTCAAATACCTTAGGTAGCTATTTCACCAGAGCTAGGAGAACTTAAGTAACAACTTTCAAATTATATATAAGACTATGTTACGGATAATATATCTATCCATATAATTTGGACAAATGGATTATTATAAACCAAAGTGTAAGTATGTTTCACCATAAAGTCATTCAATGACACTAAACTTATTTTAGGTAGATTGATTTTATCTCAAATCCAAGTCACCTCCAACTTCACTCCTGAGGATTTCTTATGAGACGGAGTGAATCAAAAATCTCTTTCCCAACCATAGCTTTATTGAGAAGGATGACACATCTGGCTTGCCTGAAGTGTCCTTTTATATGTAGCAAACTTAAAACAAATAGAATGGTGATGTGGGAAAAGAGAAGGAAGAATGAGTCACATATATTTTTAGGTTTGCTTGCATTCTTGTATCTATAGACTTTCTTCCTGCTGAGTTTCATCTTCAGATCTGATTTGTATGTCATTCAACAAAAGGGTGACATGAGAAAAGTAATTACCAATAAACCCAAACCAAATCCAGTGCCATTGACTTGATTCCAACTCATGGCTACCCCCACTGGGTTTCCATGGCAGTAAATCTTTACAGAAGTAGATTGGCTCATCTTCCTTCCATGGAGCCATTGGTGGATTTGAACTACCAATCTCCAGTTAGCAGTCAAATGCCTTAGGCACTTCACCACCAGAGCTCCTTAATTACCAGTAGTAGAGGAGGAAAAAATATAAAAAGGTTCAGAGTGATTTTATTTAATGGACAGTATTTATTTATATACTTAATGTAGGACCATTTCAAATTTATAATGAATCTGATATCTGGTTGTTAGGAGCTCTGGTAGCATAGTGGCTAAAGCACTTGACTGCTAACCAGAAGGCTGGTGGTTCAAACCCACCAGCCACTCCTCGGAAGGAAGGTTGGGCAATCCTACTTCCGTAGTGATACTGCCTCGGAAACCCAAGGAGGGTTCGCTATGAGTCGGGGCTGATTCGACGGCACACAACAACAACAACAACATCTGGTTGTTATTTTCCTCTACTCTGGTGCGGTAGTGCCTAAGCCATTTGACTGCTAACCAGAAGGCTGGCAGTTCAAAACCACCAGCTACTCCCTGGAAGAAAGGTCGGCAATCTACTTCCATAGTGACACTGCCTTGGAAACCCAAGGAGGGGTCGCTATGAGTCAGATCTGACTCAACTCAATGGCAGTGAGTTGTGTTGCTTTTTTGCATTATTGTAAAAAGGTTTCAATCATATTTAAAAATTAAATTGAAGATAAACCTGTACTCTGTGTTAAATTTTATAAAGCAATTGCAATAGCGAAGTGACAGGATAATTTTTGATTCGCCACAAAATATGTAGGGTTGCTAATAGAAGAGCACATGGTAAATAAAGTCTGTGATAGAACACTTCATTTTTTACATATGGCTTGTGGAGATCTGAAATGCTCGAGTGGCCAAAGTGTCATTGAGCTTTGAATGTTTTTTCGCTTCTCTGGGACCATCTCGTTTCTGTAGTATTGTTGTCCATTAGTGGCATGTGTTTTAATTTTTACCTTTTCTGTTTTTGAAATGGTAAGAATTTATTTCTGGATGAGGAAATCAAGTGATATGGAAGCAAAATCAGCTTTTAAAAGGCATACAGCTTGTCTGCCTATTTCTCATGAGCTGAGGGGTCTTTGAGAAAGGTGCAAAATTCTACAGATTAATGTCTGATTCCATTACAATTGAAAGACTGACTCTGGAGTTACTGAACCCAATTGAGATGGCCCTACATATCCAACGGACCATCCGTGTCATGGTAGGAAGTTTTAAAATAAGAAATTACGTCTTTTATTATTAGCAAAACTGTGCTGAGATACCAGTAGAATACTCAGTGGAATCTGATTTTTTTTTTCCCCACACACAGGAAGGGCAGTTTTAACCGGCAGCCCTATTCATGCCCAGGAAACTGGTTTGCTAATTTTGGATTCTAGATTTTTTTTCTGTTTGATCTGCCTGCCAGAGCTCTCACAGCACTAGTTTTCCTACTATTGGGAAACGCTGGCAGATGGATCATAACAATAGACTTCCTTTTTTTGTTTTGGTCTCTTCAAATTCTTAACTCACTCCACACAAGACTTCTGTGAGAAGCAAGTTTCTCTGCCTGAAGATTTTCCTACCATTATAGTCTTCAAACGGTGATAAACCAAAAGTGCACCTGACACAAGCCACAGTATTTCCAATCATCTTATAAGCTTGTGAAAGTTGGACGTTGAATAAGGAAGACTGAGGAAGGATTGATGCATTTTAATTATAGTGTTGGTGAATAATACTGAATAAATCATGGACTGCCAGAAGAATGAACAAATGTGTTTTGCAAGAAGTACAGCCACGATACTCCATAGAAGCGAGAGAGTTTGACTCACATACTTTGGATATGCTGTCCCTGCAAATACATTACGGTTGATAAAGTAGAGAGTCAGGGACAAAGAGGAGGACCCTCAATGAGATAGACTAACACAGTGGCAACAGCAGTGGGCTCACACATAGCAATGCCTGTGAGGCTGGTGCAGGGCTGGGCAGTATTTCATTCTGTGTAGTATGACTCAGAACTCACTGATGACACCTAACAACAACAAACACAATAATTTGTAGCCGGGCAAGAATCATCCAATTAAATCAACAACTCCTTATTTTGGATCCCTTTCAAAATGAATAAATTATCAATTTAAAATTGTGTTTGACTGAAGAGAAATTATGCTTCAGTACTTTATTTGTAAACATTAATGAAATAGATTGTTATAATATAATCTAACTTCGCATGATATACTTATGTGCTCTTAATGAATATAAGTAATAATTTATTATTTGAGGCCTAAAATCAATGAGCTACATATTTTGTTACACATTACTACTGACTATCTGACTATGAAAATCACATTGTAACATTAATATATCTTGTTTATTTCATTATTTCCTGGCATGAATGCAAAATTATTTTTCTTAACCATCTGCTCAATAAGAAAGACAAACTTTTGCTGATAGGATTGAGTCCTTAACTTTACCATAAAATTGCTTTATAAATATTCAGTTGTAGACTTCCTACTTGTACAAAAAGGAGCTCTGGTTGTATAGTGGTTGAAGCATTCGGTTGCTAACCAAAAGGTCATAAGTGTGACCTCCACCCCTCTGCGGGGAATAGATTCTGCAGAATTCCAGAAGTGAGGTAGTATCTACCCATCACACTTCTCCGTTTCCTCTGCCACTGACTTCTCCACATTCTCCTAACAAGCTTCTGCCATATTAAGCATCAGAGTAACTGATTTGTATGGTTACCCTAAACCACTAAGAACATGTGTTCCACTCATCTAATTTTTTTCTTGCGTTAAAGGACTTATCCTTTCAGAGGGACTCTGTGTAGGCACTTTCCTGGGAACTTTATAAGTCTGGCATAGCTAAAGATGTGAATAAAGGTATTTCTTGGTCCTTTTCTCCTCTGCTTTCACTTTTATGTTGATAAATAGAGAAATGAACAAGTTAATGTATTAGAAATTATAGAAAAATATCTTATTAGATTGCTAACCAGAAGGCTGGTGGTTCAAACCCACCAGCCACTCCTCAGAAGGAAGATTGGGCAATCTACTTCTGTAGTGATACCACCTCAGAAACCCAAGGAAAGGTCACTATAAGTTGGATACGACTGGATGGCAGTGGTTTTTTTTTTTTTTTTTTGTATTAAAATAATTATGGATTCTTCTTAGTATATAAAAACATTAGCAAAAAAAAAAAAAAAAAGAAAACCTCACTGCCCTGGAGTTGATTTCGACTCATAGCAACCCCTGTTGGGTTTGTGAGGAGGTATCTCTATGGAAGTAGATTGCTCAACCGTCCTTCCGAGATTTCTGCAGTGAATTATTGGACCCAGGAGAGAGGTTGTGGGTGCTTTGGGAGGAACGGTTGGTGAAGGAGCTGTAGGGAGGCAGCATGTCTGGCCTTGCAGGAATAGGCCTTGGGTTACTGATGGTGATTCTGTCTACCTCTTGTGGGGTTAGAGGAAGTCAGAAGATGTGGCCTCCTTGTCTTTTTTGCAGTGGGGGAATGGGGGAATCTACTTCAGTAAAGATTTACAGCCTTGGAAACCCAATGGGGGTCGCTATGAGTCTGAATTGATTGATGGCAGGGAGTTTGCGTGTGTGTGTGTGTGTGCTTGCTGATGTTCACTTTCTCTTATTTGGTGCCTTTAATAACTTTCTATGATTTTATTAAATCTGGTCATCTAGTCTCTGGTTTTATTAGTCTTTTTTAAGTTTCTTGATCATGCAGCTTTGACTCTAACATTATTAAAGTTTACTTAAAGTATGCAGAAAAAGGATATCTGCTTAGTTTTAACAAAAAGAGCCATATCTACTTAGAGCCAATGTAGAAAATTATTCTGAAGAAACAACAACAAAAAAGCTTTAATCTACTTTTTTTTGGGGGGGGGAAGTGTCACCTGTCAATTACGTATTAAGTTAGAATTTCATATCTAAAGTGCACATGTAATATCAAAGTTCTGAATGAAAATAATTTCTTATTAACATGTAAGCAAGATTTCCTTCTAATCCTGTCACTGTGAGAGGCAGAAACAAAAGGGGTTCAATAAGTACCTCCTCACTGAAGGTCATGCCCCTAACAGAGCCTTTAATTAGCATGTAGGACATTTCATGATTTGAAAAAGCTCTGCTGAAGGCCTTTTTTTTTTTTTGGCCAGTTTACTTATGTGGGTGAAAGAAAGCAGCAAACAACTTGAGGCAGAGCCTTAATTCACACTTACTTTTTCTTATATGTTGTTGTATGCCACAGAGTTGATTCTGACTCCCATCGACCCTGTAGGACAGAGTAGAACTGCCTCCTAAGGTTTCCTAGGCTGACGTCTTCATGAGAGCAGATCCCCACATCTTTTCTCCCCCAGAGCAGCTGGTGGGTTCGAACTGCCAAGCTCTTAACCACTGCAACACCAGGACTCCATTCTTATAACATGTTGTTCACAATTTCTGCTCATAACAAAGTGCTTATAGTTGTCCTGGGAGATAGATATAAGAGGACTGAACATTTTTATAAAGGTGAAGCAAATATTGGAAATTGGATAATAATAAAAGTTTTGAGTCATTTCATTAGGCTTCGGCTCATGAACTACAACACATATATTGGGGATTATAAGTAGTGACTTTAAAGTTCAGGGCCATTAAGTGTCATTTGCTAAACTTTACTATGACAGTATGGCACAATTTCCTCTTCTTTACAATTTTTCTTGGTTTGCTCAAGGTTGACTTCGCTGTTCTCAGTATTATTTGTAGGGTTCTGAAATCTGTCGTATGTATGGCATTTCATAAGCAGTATTCCACAGAGCCTGAAATCCAATCATGCCTTTAAATTAAGTCCTTTTCTATTGAATACACAATTTAATAAACAGTTGCTATTTTGGACTAGGATAAAAGCTGGGAAAAGGCCTATTATTTCACAAGTAGGAATTTATCTCATTGCCTAAAGAATAAACATTTATACATTCACAGATGTTCAGAGACAGAAGACCTGGCACAGTTTTGTTAATAAGTACCTGTTTGATATTAGGCAAGGCTGTGACCTCACTGGCGTAATGATTAATCTCTCTCTCTCTTTTTTTTTTTTTTTT
>NW_006921705.1:2865530-2899379 GCF_000298275.1 Orycteropus afer afer | reverse complement strand
AGATTATCTTCTGTGTCTGTGTTAATTGGTTTCCCTTTTCTTTGTTGAAGAGGGTCTGTGCAATCCTTCTGCCTAGTCCGCCATCTTGCCGGAACCCGTAATGATTAATCTCTTGAGCTCAGGAGTCAGAAGGTCTGCCTTTGAATGTGATTAAGGACAAGTCACTGCACTGCTTTCAACCCACTGCCACCGTCGAGTCAGGTCTGACTCATAGTCCCCTCCTTGGGTTTCCAAGGTGATATCACACAGAAGTAGATTGCCCAACCTTCCTTCTGGGGAGTGGCTGGTGCGTTTGAACCACCAGCTTTCTGGTTAGCAGTCAGATGCTTTAGGCACTACACCACCAGAGCTCTCTCACTGCTTTAAGCCTCTGTAAAATGAGACTATAATAAAGCCTAGGTTACAGGGTCTAATACATGAAAAAAGGAAAAGAAAGAAATTCACTTCCATCAAGTCGATTCGATTCATAGCAACACCTCCTTGGTATCTCTGCAGAAGTAGATCGCCCAATCATACTCGGTAAATGGTTGTTGCTATTAGTTGCCATCAAGTTCATTCTGACTTATGGCAACTGTACAACTGTGCTCCAAGGGATTTTGAAGCCTGTGACCTTTTGGAAGCAGATTGCCAACCCTGTCTTCCAAGGCACTTCTGGATGGGTTTGAACCACCAACCTGCAAGTTAGTGGTCTACCACTTTACTGTACCATCCACCCACTGTATTGAGTCGATTCTGACTCATAGAAAGCTTATAAGACAGTGTAGAACTACCACATAGGGTTTCCAAGATTGTAAAATCTTCACAGAACCAGACTGCCTCATCTTTTTCCCTGGTGGGTCCACTGACCTTTTGGTTAGCTGCTGAATAGTTTAGCCACTGCACTACCAGAGCTCCTTTTGTACCATCCAGAGACTCCTCGATAAATGGTAGTGATTAATATTATGATAATTATTGGATATTTCCTTTTATGGATGGGTAGCACACTGCTTACGATAGCCTCTCTGAACAGGAAGAAGAAATTTTCATGGCAAAATGTAACTAATTCAGATTCATGGGAAATGCTTAAGATGAATTAATGAAAAGGCTGATTTATGCATTATTTTAGAAGGGCCCATTTGTTAATTTCAAATAAAGCATTAATTGAAGCTATGTTATCAAAGTATTTAATAAAGTTTCTGTCCTAAAAATAAATAAGAATATTGGTAATTAGCATGTCAAAGAGTACAATTAAATGTAGTACTTTCTGCTTGCTAATCTCTATGCATACCGAAGAGATACTGTAAGAAATTTCCTGTCAGTGAAAAGACCTAGAGTTTCCTTGTTTTGGCTAAAGGAAACAACAGGAAAAAATTTCTCTGCTCAGCTCTCTGTATACAATACCAACACCACCACCAGCACTACCACCGCCAGTTTGTATTTGGAGAAACGAAAACCCCAGTTCTGTGACAAGTTCAAGTGAAGGAGCATTGCTTTTTATTATGCTCATGGTGCTGGGATCTCCAAACTAAGAATTTCAATTATATCAGGTTCTTACCAATGAAACATGTGCAGACATTTAGGTTTCTGCCGGATGATGATACAGAATGGCTTTGTAATGACATTTCCCCAATCCAATGTGTTCAGGACTTCTGTGGAATTGATAAGTAATATGAAATCAAAACAGAGGTATCTGACCTATATGTAAAGTGACTGAACTAACTCTAAGAGCTCAATGTAATCTTTTATGTAGCTTTTACATTTGCAGCTTGAAAGTTCAATTTAACCTTTCTTCCCAACTCTACCTTTGTTGGTTAGGAGCTAACCCCCTATTATTGTTAAGGAAGTGAGTCTACTTGTGGTTAGGCTAAAAACTGTGACTACCTCATGGAAAATTCTGATTTCAGTCTCCTTAGGTTTCCTGATACTCTTAGCGAAGTAATATGTCATGGAAACTCTTTGTTTCCATTCTCCTCCATACATCTAATTATCTAAGCAAGACAATTGTTATCAAACTATTCCTGAAAATGTCTGTTATGTCATTACTTTGTAACCAACATGAAATCCCTGATAACCCTATGTCTTATAACTATGTCCTTCAGTCAAAGTATTCCAGCTATATGATTGTAACCAATAATTGTTAACAAGTACACTTCACTTTGTCCCACCTTGGACTGAACTTAATTACTGTAAACCAATCATAATATTGTAATCCCCCCCCCCCTTCAGTACTATACTTATTTGTGACTTGCATTTTTCCCTAGACATCCCTGAGTTTCAACCTGAGACTTTGTGATCTCCCATTGTAATGTTAATTTTGGCTTCAATAAATCTCTTGATTTTACTTCAACAGAGCAAGAGTTTCAGTTCAGTACAACAGAAAAAAATAAAAGAGAAAGAGAGAATCTCCACTACCACCACCACCACCCAAAACAACAACAAACAAACAATAACAACAATAACAGTATTTCCACTGGAAATGAACTATAATAAAAAGAAAATCACTACCAATTCTAAATAATGATTCAATATAAGAGTACATCATCAGATAAAATAAATAAGGGGTTATTAGATCCAGAACCTTGAGATAATAAGCTATCTGAAAATATCATTTTGGCAGTTAAGTTGTGTGTCAACTTGGCTGGGCCTGATTTGGGCCCTGGTAATCAATTTCATGGTAGAATCTACTGGAGCAGCTGAGTGTCTGCCTTAGGGCTGTTGTCTGCTTCCAGCATATAAGGGGAAGTGTTGAGAGAGGTCTCTGCGCTTTTTGGCCTGCTTGGATCCTGCATGTATATAGATGACTTGTCACTCAGCAGCTTGCCGTGTTGATTGCTGATCTTGGGGTTGTTCCTGGATTTGAAAAAATGCCCTGCTGTGTTGTTTGATAATTTTTGGACTGTGCCGTTTTATTTGTCGATCTTGAGTTTGTCAGCCTCAAGACCCAGCAGCTGCCTGAGTTAAAATAAGCCTCTAGCTTCAGTGGGCCAGGGGCAAGAGGCGGAGCTGAAGCCCGAGATCAAGGGACCTTCACCTAGCCCATAGAGCTTGGCACTTTGAACTCGGACTTCTAGCCTCCTGAATTGTAACAGAATAAATCCTGCTTGTTAAAGCCACCCATCTGCAGTATTTTCTATTAGAGCAGCACTAGAGAACCCAAACAATCATGATGTAAATATTTTAAGATGATTAGAAATAGTAGAAAGACTAGCAGCCATAAGAAAAGAGCATGGCATTATGAGGGAAAAGGCCTAGTGGAAAAAAGATCCTAAGAGATTTTCTACAAATGGAAAAAAAATTAAATTAAATACTAAATATAATAATAAGAAAAACTAAGTTAACCAGAGAGCCATAACAAGAACAGATATATGCATGCCGATGTTCATCGCAGCACTATTTACAATAGCCAAAACTTGGAAACAACCTAGATGTCCAACAACTGAGGAATGGATAACCAAACTTTGGTACATTCACACAATGGAATACTATGCAATGCTAAAGAATAATGTAGAATCTGCAAAACACCACATAACGTGGATGAACTTGGAGGACATTAAGCTGAGCGAAATAAGTCAGTCACAAAAGGACAAATATTGTATTAGTCCGTTATTGTAAAAGTTAAGGAAAGTTTTATATATTGGAGGACATTTTCTTTGTTGGTTACCAGGGGTGGGAGGGGAAGGGAGGGAATGCTGTTAGATAGATAGAGGATAAATATTGATTTGGGTGAAGAGAAGGGCAATGTACCAAATGTGAGTGACCAATATGGCAGCATTGAGGATGAGAAAGACAGAGAGAGTTACATGGGCAGTACAGACAACAAATATGAACCCCTTTGCATATACAATACTGAGTTGTCAGTGAAAGCAAACATGGGTATAGGGACGGATAGATGGGTGAACAAGCTAAACAATTAGGTGTGTCTAAATGGAGAGTGTATCCAAGATCATATACAGGGTTGGCAGACAATGGGCCTATAAGTTCATGTGAATGATCAGAATTCCCAGGTGTATAGTAGAGCTGACAAGGGGCAAGGTTATGGTCATTACTTGGTCACAGCCAGCTACCCAGAGGGACTGAGTAGTTGATCCTGCGGGCTTGGGACCATAGTCGCAGGGGACATCAAGCTCAATTGGCATAACATACTATACAAAACATTGTTCCACCTCCTACTTTGGCGAGTAGCGACTGGGACCTTAAAAGCTAGGAAGCTGCCATCTAGATGCAACAACAGGTCTCTCCTCGTCAAGAAGAAAGAAGAAAACCAAAATTAATGGAAACAATCAGTCCTAGCGACTGGTACACCATCCGATCTGCAACCTATACAACTATGAGACCAGAAGAACTAGATGGTGCCCAGCTACCACTGCCATCCACTTGGAAGGGATGTAGGAGATCCTGCATAGAGAGGGAGAACAATGTGGTACAAAACTCAAAATCATTTGGAGGCAAAAAAAAAAGAAGGTGGGGACCAGGTTTGCTGGTCCAATGGAGCCTGGTGTAACCACTGAGACTATGGCCCCTAGCTACCCTTCAGGTCTGGAATTGAACCCACACCTGTGGTTTCCAGCCAAACAAAGTACAGGCATGTGAGTTAAACATTTACCTCAAGTAGACACACGCCCTGGAGAGAACAATCATGGGAGAAGGAAGGGCTGCTTATGCACAGGGAGATAGCTCAGGGTGCAGAAGAGTATGAAGGGATGGACACTGGGAGGAGGTAACTATGGAGAGGAAGTGGGAGGGGAGCTGCTGCATTGTAAATTTTGGTCAATGACATGAGACAAAGTATATGTGAACTGCTGTATGAAAAGTGAATTTACTCTGTAAATCTTCACCCAATTCCTAATAAAAAAAAAAAAAAAAAAGAAAAACTAAGTTAACCAGAAGTGAGGGTTGACTAAATTGCCCAGAATGCAACACACCTGAGTAAGGAATATGTGGAAGTGATATTAAGACTTGGGTGACAGAATGGGACGGTGTATTACGTGTCTAATGTGAATTCCAGAAGGAAAGAATAAAAAGAACAGAGAAGGGGCAATAGTTGACTAAATAATTGATAACTTTTCAGAATTGACAAAGTAATGAATTCTCAAGTAGAGGAATAATACTATGTCCAGAGAATGACAAAATTCCAAAGGAAAAGAGAAAGCTTAAGGTTGACCAGAGGGAAAAAAAAAAAGTATCTCATCAGCAATGAAAACGCCGAATTCAATTCTTCTGGAAGATAGTAGTCAGTGATCAGGTGAAAGTGTTGTAAGGTCACATTTGGGAGGAGAGGGCAGATATTCATTAACTGGAGACTTTATTAAATCAAATAGAAGGATAACTAGATATTGCATCCTTTCAAAACCAGTACAAGTCCCTGACTTATGACACATTTGAGTTATGATGAACTGCATTTATGACCATCTGGCTTTTTTCTTTTAAACCGTGATTTAGGTGCAGAATGACAAAGCAGATTTGTTTTATTCTCAACAGGTCGTGCACATTTGGTTTCACGGCACCAATTGCAACCCTAACAATAAAAAGCTCTCCTCCCATCTCCTCCCTGTGACTCTCTTCTTTGTGCCCTTCTTATATATAGCTTTCCTGTCTGTTCAGCTTTCCCTCTATGCAAATGCTGCCCTTCTAATCTCTCACTGTTGACTCTCTAAGGGCTGTGTCCCCCTAGAGTAGATGGGTGCATTTCCCTGGGGTAGGTGTTCTGCTTGTTGACCTTTGTACTGTTTTGGCTGATTGCTAATCCACACAAGTGTGTCTAGTTCCAGGCCTGAAGAATCACCCACGGCCATAGTCTCCGGGGTTCCATCAGTCTCTGTCTGACCAGTAATTCTGGTAATTTTTGTGGTTTTGAATTTTATTCCACATTATTATTTTTTTGTACATCTAATAATTAGCAATATGCACTATATACAATGTTATCATTCTCAGGTATTCACTCACAGATGTTTAATGTTATGATTTACTGTTCAAAGCATTTGTGTAGCTGTCTATGAAAACTAAAAAAAAAAAAAAAATGAAAAGAGGTATCTGACTTACATCAGAACTGATTTATTATGAAGTTGTTGGACTAGAACTCCATCATAAGTTGGGGACTGAGTGTAGTGGGAAATACAGGGAACCAAGAAAAGTTTGATCAATCCAGAAGCAAAAAAGAAAGGAAAACAAAATTAAGGGGAAAATAGAACACACAAAATAACATGGTGGAAATATATCCATATATATCCATTAATATAAAAATATGAATGGATTTATATGCACTAATAAAAGTGACCCTAAAATTGGATTAAAAATGCAACTAAGTGATTTACACAAGATACACCTAAAATACAATGATATAGAAAATTTGAAAGCATGAAGATGAAAATGTATATCACAAAAAGAGCTAATGTATGACTAATGAGGAATCATAATATGACTAATGAGGAATAAGAGACTCAGAGCAAACCAGCATAATTAAGAGATAAATTGTTATCAAATAATGATAAAAATGAATACCTCATTAATAAGATTATAGTGATTATCCTATGTGCAGCTAACAAAATAGATTTAAAATGATACATCAAAACTTGAAAGGAGTAGAAGAAACTAATAGAAAAATAGAGACTGATAGGTCAAACATGAAAAAAAATTAGGAACCACTGAGAAGATTGGAACAATACACTAAAGAGGATGATCTATTGTGTATATATTTATGACATAATCATTTCTAGCATTTATTAGCACTTATAACAACTGGTTGTATCCTGGGAGTGAAAATTGTTGTGTGCCCTCAATTTGATTCCAACTCATAGGATCCTATAGGACAGAGGAGATCTGCCCCATAGGGTTTTTTATGCTCTAATATTTATAGGTACAAAATTCACCATCTTCTTTTCATGCTTCCTGCTTCATTCAATTTTTTGACAACAGAAAGCTTCCATGTTGCAAGTCAAGGCTTGGATTTTTTTCCTCCCTTCTCTTATCTTGATAAATCCAAAGCATGTTCTTCCCTTTTAGTTTTTAATTCCAGGTCTTTGCAAAATTCATTATAACACTTTACTTTGCCTTCTTCAACTGCCCTTTGAAATCTTCTGTTCTGATCTTTTACTTCATCATTTTTTCCATTAACTTTGTTCTGAAAAGCAAGTTTCAAAGTCTCTTCTGACATCCATTTTGGTCTTTTCTTACTTGTCTTTTCAATGACCTTTTGCTTTCTATGTATATGATAGCCTTGATGTTATTCCATGGCTCTTCTTGCCTTTTGTCATTGGTATCTATTCTTGAGATGATTTCTAAATTTAGTGGGATGTACTCAAGGTTGTGCATTGGCTCTCTCGGACTGGTTTTAATTTTCCTTAGGTTCAGCCTGAAAGTACATTTGAATGATTGATGATCTGTTTGGCCATGAGCCCCTCGCCTTGAGCTTCTCTGTCATCTCTTTCACAGATGTAATCAATTTGATTCCTGTGTATGACATCTAGTGAAGTCCATTGGTACAGTAATTGTTTAGGAGCTCTGGTGGCATAGTGCCTAAGACATTTGACTGCTAACCAAAAGGCTGATGGTTCAAACCCATGAGTCATTCCTCGGAAGGAAGATTGGGCAATCTACTTCTGTAGCGATAACACCTGGGAAACCCAAGGAGGGGTTGCTACAAGTCAGATATGACTCTACGACAGTTTTTTTTTTTTTTAACGTTGTTGTTGTTTCTGTTATGTGCCTACTGTTTTGTTGTTATGTATCCAACTCATAGTGACCCCTGTTTGGGTTTCTGAGGTAATATCACTATGGAAGTAGATTGCCCAACCTTCCTTCTGGGGAGTGGCTGGTGGGTTTGAACCTCCAGCTTTCTGGAGAAATAGTCATTGTTTATGTTGTAAAAAAAAAAGGTATTTCCAGTGAATAGGTCCTGGTCTGGCAGAATTCTTTTATGAGATTTCTGGTATCATATCTATCACCAAGGCTGTATTATCCAATGACTGATTCTTATTTGTGTCCAGTTTTCACATTCTAAGCACCAATAATTATAAATGCATATGAGTTTCATGTTTGATCAATTTCAGACTGTTCTAGTTAATACAAATTGTCAATTTCTTCATCTTTGACATTAGTGGTTGGTGCATAAAGTTGAATAATAATTGTGTTAATTGGTCTTCCTTGTAAGCACATATATTGTATTAGCCTATGACTGGGAGCTCTGGTAGCATAGTGCCAAAGGCCATTTGACTGCTAACCAGAAGGCTGGTGGTTCAAACCTGCCAGCCACTTCTCAGAAGGAAGATTGGGCAATCTACTTCCATAGTAATACCTCCTCAGAAACCAAGGAGGAGTAGCTATGAGTCGGATCCAACTTGACAGCAGTGAGTTGAGACAACATTGTGTTTCAGGAGAGATCTTGAAATGTTCTTTTTGATGATGGATGAGGAACACCATTCCTGTTCAATTATGCCCCTTATTGGCGCTGTAGACCATAAGATTGTCCAATTCAAAATGACTAATAATACCAGTCCATTTCAGCTCATTTATGCCTGGAATATCAATCTTCAAAGATTCCATTTCATGTTTGGCAATTTCCAGTTTTCCTTGTTCATATGTTACACATTTCAATTACTAACAGATATTTGCAACTCTTGTAATTTTGAGTCATTGTACCAAAAAGCATTGGTCGACATTCAACTCTTTCAAGAGGTAGACTATGATCGAGAACCAAGGTTACCAAAAGAAGAAGTCCAAGCTGCACTGCAGGCACTGATGAAAAATGAATCTCCAGGGCCTTTGTGACACAAAAAATGGTATGCAGATGACTGGTGGATCACCAGGAGGGTCATCTCCAAAAGTGTTCTCAACAGTTTGATTATAAGCATTAAAAGCTTGTAAGGTTCCCAAAATACCGTCTGGGAATTCATCAGGTTCACTAGTGAAGGGAGCACTTGTCCTTTTTATGTTGCTACAACAGCTATGGTTGCAGCAGTATACTGACAGGGAACTGCCAGAAATTCAAGCCAGATTCAGAAGAGGACATGGAAGGAAGGATATCATTACTGATGTTAGATGGATCTTGGCTGAAAGCCAAGATTAACAGAAAGATGTTTACCAGTGTTTCATTGGCTATGCAGAGGCATTTGAAGGTATGGGTCATAACAAATTAAGGACCATATTTGAAGAATGGAAATTCCAGAACATTTCATTTTGCCCATGAGGGACCTGTACATAGATGAAGAAGCAGTGGTTCAAACAGAACAAGGTATTCAGCATGGTTTAAAATCAGGAAAAGTGTGTGTCAGGTATCCTTTCACCATAGTTAATCAATTTGTATACTGAGAAAATAATCTGAGAAGCTGGACTATATTTAAAAGAATGTAACATCAGGATTGAAGGAAGACCCATTAACAGCCTGCAATATGCAGATGATACAAACTTGCTTGCTGAAAGAGGACTTGAAACACTTACTGATGAAGATCAAAAACTACAGCCTTCAGTATAGAGTATACCTCTACATAAAGAATACAAATGCCTTGGAACTGGACCAATAAGCTACATCATGATAAATGGAGAAAAGATTGAAGTTATTAAAAATTTCATTTTACATTGATTCAGAGTTAATGCCCATGGAAACAGTAGTCAAGAAATCAAATGACATATTGCATTGGTCAAGTCAATTGCAGAAGATGTCTTTAAGGTGTTAAAGAGTGAAGATGTCACGTTGAAGACTAAGGTGCACCTTACCCTAAACCATGGTATTTTCAGTCACCACATATGCATGTAAGAGCTGGGCAATGAATAAAGAAGACAGAAGAAGAATTGATGCTTTTGAACTATGGTGTTGGCAAAGAATATTTAGTATATCATGAACTGCCAGAAGAATGAAGAAATCTGTCTTGGAAGAAGTATAGCTGGAATGCTCTATAGAAGTGAGGATAGTGAGACTTTGTCTCTTGTACTTTGGTCATATTATCAGGAAGGACCAGACCATGGAGAAGGATCTCAGGCTTGGTATATGAAAGGGTCAGTGAAAAAGAGGAAGAGCCTCAATAAGATGGATTGACATACTGGCTGCAGCAATTGGCTCAAGCATAGCAATGGTTGTGAGCACAGCAATGATCTGCTCAGGACTAAGCAGAGTTTTATTGGTGACATATGGTCACTATGAGTCAGAACCAATGCAATGGAATGTAACAACAAGAACAATAACAGCTGCCAGGAGAGCAATGCTGAAGCAAGCCAGATTATTGCCAGTTGGTTATTAGGCTGATAATTAATGAAAGCAAGGGATAGTTTATAAGTCATGGTATTTTGGTTCTCAAGTACACGTATTTACCCACTGCAGTGATTGCTAAGTCTGCTTAGATGAAGGGCTTCCATGGAAAAAAGGGATATTCATTTAATAGCTAGTTTATTTTTTGCCTCTTATTTATATATACTTTTGTATTATTTTTGTTCTGTATATCACAGGAGAGGAACAGAGTGGCATTCATCATCACAAAGAATGTTTCAAGATCTATCCTGAAGTACAATGCTGACAATGATAGGATAATATCCATATGCCTATAAGTAAAACCAATTAATACTACTATTATTCAAATATATGCACCAACCATCAAATCCAAAGATGAGGACAATGAAGATTTTTACCAACTTCTGCAGTCTGAAATTGACCAAAAATGCAATCAGGGTGTATTGATTATTATTGGAGATTGGAATGTGAAAGTTGGAAACAAAGAAAAATCACCAGTAGTTGGAAAATATGGCCTTGGTGATAGAAATGATGCCAGATCTACACATGATAGAATTTTGCAAGACCAACAACTTATTGCAATTACCTTTTTCAACAACATAAACAGTAGCTATACACATGGACCTCGTCAGATGGAATACACAGAAATCAGATAGACTGCATCTGTGGAAAGAGGCAATGGAGAAGCTCAATATCTTCAGCCAAAACCAAGCCAAGAGCTGACTGTGGAACAGACCATCAACTACTCATATGCAAGGTTAAGCTAAAGCTGAAGAAGATTAAAACAAGTCCATGAGACCCAAACTATTAGGTTCATTGTATCCCACTTGAATTTAGAGACTGTCTGAAGAACAGATTTGATGCATTGAATGCTAGTGACAAAAAACCAGACAAACTGTGGGATGACATCAAGAATATCATCCATGAAGAAAGCAAAAGATCATTAAAAAGACAGGAAAAGAAGCAAAGACCAAAATGGATGTCAGAAGAGGCTGAAACTTGCTCTTGAACAGAGAATAGCTAAAGCAAATGGAAGAAATGACAAGATAAAAGAGCTAAACAGAAGATTTCAAGGAGCAGCTCGAGAAGACAAAGTCAATTATTATAGTGAAATATGCAAAGACCTGGGGTTAGAAAACCAAAAGGGAAGAACGTGCTCAGCATTTCTCAAGCTGAAAGAACTGAAGGAAAAATCCAAGCTTTGAGTTGCAATATAGAAAGATTGTATGGGCAAAATATTGAATGATGCTAGAAGCATCAAAAGAAGATGGAAGGAATGTAGAGTCACTGTACCAAAAAATATTGGTCAATGTCCATCTATTTCAGGAGGTGGCATATGATCAAGACCCAATGGTGTTGAAGGAAGAAATTGAAGCTGCACTGAAGGAAATGGTGAAAAACAAGGCTCCAGGAATTGACAGAATACCCATAGAGATATTTCAGCAAACAGCTGCTGTGCTGGAGGTACTTACTCATCTATGTCAAAAAAATTGGAAGATAGCTGCCTGGACAACTGACTAGGAGAGATCCATATTTCTACCCATTCCAAAGAAAGGTGATCCAACAGAATGTGGAAATTCTCAAATAATATCATTGATATTACATGCAAGTAAAATGTTGCTGAAGATAATTAAAAAATGGTTGCAGTAGTATACTGACAGAGAACTTCCAGAAATGCAAACTGGATTCAGAAGAGGATGTGGAACAAGGGATAACTTTGCTGATGTCAGATGGATCTTGGCTCAAAACAAAGAATACCAAAAAGATGTTTACTTGTGTATTGTTGTTGTTGTTGTTGTTATGTGCCTACTCATAGTGGCCCCTCCTTGGGTTTCCGAGGCTGTATCACTGGTAGCATAGTGCCTAAGGCACTTGACTGCTAACCAGAAGGCTGGTGGTTCAAACCCATCAGCCACTCCTCAGAAGGAAGATGGGGCAATCTACTTCTGTAGTGATACTGCTTCGGAAACCCAAGGAGGGGTCTCTGATTCGACGGCACATAACAACAACAATAACATATGAAAGATTGGAGGAAGACTCCTGTGATATGCAGGTGACATAACCTTGCTTGCTGAAAGTGAAGGTGACTGGAAGGAAGCACTTACTGATGAAGATTAAAGACTATAGTCTTCAGTATGGATTCCTATCAACAGAAAGGAAATGAAAATTCTCATAATTGGACCAATAAGCAGCATCATGATAAATGGGGAAAATATTGAAGTTCTCAAAGATTTCATACTACTTGGATCCACAATCAACACCAATGAAAGCAGCAGTCAAGACATCAGATGACGTATTGCATTGGGCACATCTGCTATAAAAAACCTCTTTAAAGTGCTGAGGAGCAGAAGTCTCTTTGAAGACCAAGGTATGCCGAACCCAAGCTGTGATATTTCCAACAGCCTCCTATGCATATAAAAACTGGACAATGAATAAGGAAGACTGAAGAGGAGTTGAAGCTTTTGAGTTGTAGTGTTGAAGAATGTGTTGGTGAAGAATTCTGAAGGTACCATGGACTTCCAGAAGAACTAACAAATCTGTCTTGGACTAAGTATAGTCAGAATGTTACTTGGAAATGAGAATGGTCAGACTTCATCTCATCTACTTTAGTCATGCTGTCAGAAGGGTCCATTCCTTGGAGAAGGATATCATGCTGGATAAAATGTAGGGTCAGTGAAAAAGAGGAAGACCTTCAACAAGATGGATTGACACAGTGGCTGCAATGATAGGCTCAGATATAGCAAGGACTGAGAGGCTACCACAGGACTAGGCAGTGTTTCATTCTGTTGTACCTGAGGTCACTATGAGTTGGAGCCAACTCGACAGCACCTAACAACAACAACATATACACATAAGGCACAAAAGTGAAAAACACATATTGAGTGAATTGGTGCTCAGAATCAAATTCATTAATTTACCTTAACTATTGCTGCTTAAAGTTTGAGCTCAAAAAGTTTGATCTCTAATCTATAAGAGTTGAGGATCTAAGAGAGGGGAGAGGATGTGATAGGTAATTGTATTGTATAACAATAATCTCCAAAATTCACTTTGGTATGAGGCATTATGGGAGTTCAGAGGAGGAGCACCCAAAACTGGGTGGTGTGTATGTACTTGTGATTGTGTGTGTGAAAGATAATTCTAGAGACAGTGCTAAACTGAATCATGAAGAATAATTAGGAATTAGCCATGGACAGGAGTAAAACGCACTGCCGTGGAGTCGACCCCGACTCATAGCGACCCCTCCTTGGGTTTCTGAGGTGGTATCACTATGGAAGTAGATTGCCCAATCTTCCTTCCAAGGACTGAACAGAAGTAGGAGAGAGAATATTCTAGGCAAAGCAAAGAGTTATGGAAAGGAAAATGTCAGAAAAAGTGTAGAGAGTTGAGTCTTAGGAAATAGGCAGAGCCTAAGGGGTCACAAAAGGCACAAAATGTCACTAAAAATGAGGATTTTGAATTTTACCCAGAAAGTACTTGGAAAACATTGAGGGTTTTTAAAGCAGTTTGTTGTACTTTTGAAATTTCATTCTGAGAGTCGTGGATAAGTGAGTCTGAAGGGTGATGAGAGTGGAGGATGGCTAGAATGAGGTACAGAGCAGTTGGGATGTCAACCTGAACAGAGCCTGAACTCAGAATGGAGACGTGGGGCAGTACTCGAAGTACTAATGAAGCAGCAGTGACAGGACATGTGGCCTACACAGAAAACATGGCCTTTTTCACTAATACTCTAAAAAAAACACACCGAAGAATGTGTGCTTTTGTAACCATTAAAGCTGTGCATCCTCTCTTTAGGGTGACATTTACTTTTTTCCCCCTAAGTGTTAACGGTCTACTTTCAAATTTCAAATTCTAATCCAGTTTGTGCGGTTTCTGTTTTGTTTTGTTGTTCAGACAACCATCAATGTTATCAGCCGATGGCTTTTCCTTTGAGGAACATTGAGAGCTGATGATCAGTTTTCTGGGCTGTGACTCGAATCTTTACTTACTCTTAAAATTCAGATTAAGACATTTACTTGCCACATATTTGTATAGTGTTAGTGGATTAAATCCTTTATTGAATTAATTTACACTTTATGTGCTAAAAAGTTACCATTTCTCTATTTATCAAAGTATAGCTTTTCTACTTATCAGCTCTGGGTAACAGGGTTTCCCTGGAGGGCCAGTATCTAATTATCTCCATTACAGTGAGTGATGGGAAGCCTGTTAGGTTTCAGGTTAGATTTGTTGACAGAAAGCCCTCAGACTTTGCTATGTTGCTCCTTCTGGGGGTTTCAAAGATGCTCCTCTTGCTAAGGTCATATCTTGTTTGACCTTTATTAAACTAACACTGTTAAGCCATATCAGCAATACCACCATGGGAGAACAATTCTGAATCTTATACAAGAAGTCCCGCAAAGTAGTTATTAATATAAAGAAAATCAATGTTAGGTTTAATCCTAAATTTGATTCTAAAAAAAGGAAGTAGGATTGTACTTTGGAGAATAAAAATTTGTACCTTATTTAGCTCTGGGAGGATAACAAGAAAAAGAATCGGTTTCCTCTCCTTGATATGTTCCAACAATAGTTATTTTTTATTCAAAAATGTTCAAAGACAAATTGTCTCCTAGTATAATAAGAGGAAATGGAAGATAAGAAAAAGAGTGTTTTAGATTTTCCTTTTACTACCTCATAAAACCAAAACCAAACTCACTGCTGTTGGTCTGATACATAACGACTATAACGACTCCTTCTTGAGTTTCCAAGGTGATACCACTACAGAAGTAGATTGCCCAACCTTCCTTCTGAGGAGTGGGTGGTGGGTTTGAGCTGCCAGCCTTCTGGTTAGCAGTCAAATGCCTTAGGCACTATACCACCAGAGCTCCTGCTTCATAGCAGACAGAAATAGTTATAATGCTTGATGTTGAATTTGGATGTTGTTGTTGTTGTTGTGTGCCGTCCAGTTGGCCCCAACTCATAGTGACCCCTCCTTGGGTTGCTGAGGCAGTATCACTATGGAAATAGATTGCCCAACCTTCCTTCCAAGGAGTGGCTCATGGGTTTGAACTTCTAGCCTTTTGGTTAGCAGTCAAATGCCTTAGGCACTACGCCTCTAGAGCTCCTTGGATAGGTTACATCAAATGTTTCTGGTGATATTCAGCACAAAAGAGTCAACCTGTTTTTTTTTTTTTTTGGGGGGGGCTGGTACTTGAGGAAGACCTGGAAGTAAGACAAGGTGTAAGCATGATCTCCCTCTCAACCTATTCCTACTTCTGTTCTATTTGCTGGTTTCTGGCAGTAGGCAAAAAGAAACACGTAGCATTTATCACAGTGCAAGATAATAGATGAAAACAAATTGTTCTCGTGTCACTTTGCTTGAGAAAAGTGGGCCAAACAAGGCCAACAGCTTTATGTACTGCAGAATTTTCAGTCTTTAAGTGTAATGTAACAACCATGAAAATAATAGCCAATCCATATTTAGATTCTTGTATGCATTAACTTGCTTAATATTCACAATGGCTCTGTTAGGTAGTTAGGTTGCCTAACTTGCCAAAGTTACATAGCTAATAAGTTGTTTTTTGAGGACAGAATCCATTTTAAAGTATGTCAGAAATATACTTGGCCATATCCTTTCTCCAACACATTTTTCTTTGTGGCATCTAATGAAATAAATATTCTATAAGATATAGTTTGGACAGTGGTACAGTGTAGGGAATAGAATGAAGGAATGCTGGGAGAATACTACAGGATGGTTTGTATTTTCTCACATGGACATTAAAATGGCCCCAAGACCAGGAGGATATTCCCTGTCTCAGGGATGAGTAATACTACTATAGCATGATTTAGCATTTTAAACTCTGTAGTAATTAGTCTTCCCTCTAAGATGATTTCTTTCTCTTTATGGTAGGTAAGTCTTTGGTGGACTGGTATTTAAAAATATTTTAAAAAGACAGAATAAATCCTGAACATGTTGTGGTAAGCATAAGGTCTATGTTCAGAACCCTTTTACTTTCCATAGCATTTAATGTTAGCCACACTAGCTACAGCTCAAGACTGGCCCTGATCAAGTAACAAAGAATTCTAACAGTTTGGCTCAGTTCTCTTCTCATACTAAAGTTAAATGTTTTTTAAAGGACACAAACAGGTAGTTCATAGAGTAGAAAAATAAATAACAAGCATATAAAATGCCCAATTTCCCCAATCAATAGATGGAGAGTAAGAAAATATCTTTTTTTTTCCCACTACCAAATTGGCAAAAATTAATAAGCTTGATAGTAGAAAAGTCCCTATATACATTTGTGTATGTGTATATGTGGTGTGAAAGTAATTATCACAGTTTTAGAGGATAATTTGGGACTATCTACCACATTTTAAAAAATGTGCATATTCTTGGATTTAGACATGATTACTGTGCTAACCAGGAGGCTGGCGGTTCAAACCCACCAGCCACTCCTCGGAAGGAAGATTGGGCAATCCTACTTCTGTAGCGATAACTGCCTCAGAAACCCAAGGAGGGGTTGCTATGAGTCGGGGCCGACTCGACGGCAAATAACAAGAACACTGTGTACAAAGCACTATATACATGCACAGGATTTTTTTTTTTTTTTTTTTACAATTTGTCCTGTAAGATGGTACACTGTATATTATTTCCAGTTATTCTGTGTCTTTCCTTGGATTATACTTCCTTAGCTATTGACACTTGTTTTGCAAAGCTTCTGCCAGAGGGAGAGTAAATTTCCCATTAAATTGACATCAGTCTTGACCATATAACTTGCTTCAGTCAGAGAAGTGAATGGGGGTAACATATGCCATGACTGAGCAGAAGTTTAAAAGCCTAGGATTAGCTCCATCTTATCTCTATTTAACCCGTTAGGGGATGGAGATAGAAGTTGATCTTTCCAGTCCTGGAATAAAAATGACAGAGAGTCAATCTGAAGCCAACTCTCAGCTGACATATACATAACTAAGAAATATTGAAAGCACAGAGATATTGCTCATTATTTTTTAACCCACAGCATTACATTTGTTCTTGTTGTTTGCCGTCGAGTCGGCCCCGACTCATAGCGACCCCTCCTTGGGTTTACGAGGCAGTATCACTACGGAAGTAGGATTGCCTAACCTTCCTTCCGAGGAGTGGCTGGTGGGTTTGAACCGCCAGCCTTCTGGTGAGCAGTCAAGTGCCTTAGGCACTATGCTACCAGAGCTCCTCAGCATTACATTATATGAGCTAAAATAGAAGACCAATATCATTTCTTCCACAAAGACTCAGTATAAACCCTAGCAGTGGATGGTCTTTATATTTTCCAAATTGTACCAGGAATTTAGGAGCTCTGGTAGCATAGTGGCTAAGGCACTTGACTGCTAACCAGAAGGCTGGCGGTTCAAACCCACCAGCCACTCCTCGGAAGGAAGGTTGGGCAATCCTACTTCCGTAGTGATACTGCCTCGGAAACCCAAGGAGGGGTCGCTATGAGTCGGGGCCGACTCCACGGCATATAACAACAACAACAACAACCAGGAATTTGAAACTATTAGTAGAGAAACTTGAAAGTATTTCCTTATATTGCTAGCCAATGATTTACATTGTGGGTAGCATAGTGCCTAAAGCACTTGACTGCTAACCAGAAGGCTGGCAGTTCAAACCCACCAGCCACTCCTCGAAAGGCAGATGGGGCAATCTACTTCCATAGTGATACTGCCTCGGAAACCCAAGGAGGGGTCACTATGAGTCGGGTCCGACTCGATGGCACATAACAACAACTCAAGATTTTAAACAGCTCTGTACCATGTCATATTCTTTTAAGCAGTTCCCTCTAGTAATGGAAGCCTAGTAATTGTTGATTAAATAAATATTTTTAAGCCAATGTATCTACAACTATTTACTTAGGACCTCGTAGTGTAAGTCACTAGTGCCTTTTTTAGTAGGTGAAAATGATAAAGATTTTTACTTCTCTCTAATTGGTAAAAAGTGTTCATTTCTTTTGAAAGAAGTAGCAGGTTGCAAGAACGCTTTATCAGCTGGCTAAGTAGCTCATATCTTTATAATAATGGACTTATCTACCTTGTCTTAGGTTTCCAAACCAAAGGGGCTCTAAAAAGCTTGTTTAAAACAAGTAGCATTCACAAAAAACATAAAACGTAACTCAAGCACTCAATTCAAACTTACTTCTTTGGGAGAATACTTTATGAAGCATACACCAATGAGAATCTTATTTATACTTATTTTTAAATGAAAATGTTTATAGTCTATAGATTTTTTCTAGAGATTACTTCATCTTTACAAGTGCTGTTTGTGGAAGGTGTGGAAAGAAGGAATAAAAATAGTGATCTATTCGTTTCTTCTGGAAACAACTCATGTTTTGTCTGGGGGAACTGATGACTGGACTGGCTTATAGTGAACATACTGTGAAATATGCTTAAAGTCACATGCTCCTTTGGGTTCATATTATATTTCCAGTGCTTTTTAATAAGCCAAAATAAAATTAGTGTTTTTTCTTCTATCTTGAAATGAGAGCATCCTCTGCAAACTGTACACAGTTGACTGTTGAGCAACATGGGTGTAAATGTGTGAGTCCACTTGTATACAGTTTTTTTTTCAATATGGGCACCGAAAGTAAAGCAAATGGTGGAAGAAGGATTGACACCCTATAGAAATATTTTTGCATATATTTTTTTAAAAAATCAGACAGACAGAAATGAGGATTTATTTCTGTAAAGTTAAACCGTGTGCACCTGCCTCTCCTGCTTCTGCTTGCACCTGCCCCTCTCTTCTCTCTCTGCTACCCTTGGGGCAGGAAGACCAGCCTCTCCACTTCCTCCTCCTCCTCAGCCCACTCAGCGTGAAGGCAATGACGACGAAGCCCTTCCTGATGATCCACTTCCACTTAGTAAAAATCATCCTGCTGTACACTTAATAAACTTATCTGTTTGTATTTGTGTGAGTGTCTTCATTTGACAATCTAATAACTGTATGACAAGAACTGTGTTAATCAACCTTTTATGTAATTGATGAGGCTTCCAGTCAACAGTAGGCTATTGGTAGTTAAGTTTTTGGGAGTCAAAAGTTATGTGCAGATTTTGACTGCACAGGGCCCCTAACTCCTTGTATTGTTCAAAGGTCAACTGTAATGATTTCTGTATACTTTAAATATACTGTTCTGGTATATTATGTGACATGAGCTTAACGAAGAAAGGAAGGAACACTGCTAAGATTTTCCTATGATACTGAATTGGCAGTTTGAGGGCTTAATTCAAGGACAGTGCTTGTCTGGGACATATATTTCATATCTAGATAGGCAGTAGGCTGTATCTGCTAAATATCTGTTATATACCCAAGTGTATGGCATCTGTCTTTTTTTCTGTTCTATCTAATATTTATAAGTATAAATTTTATTGAATCATTACACAGTTAACCTTGTTAGATTTTTGGATGTACTTACCCTTCTACACCTAACAGCAAATGTAATGAGTTAATAGGAAGCATTAGCCAAGGTTAAAAAGTTATTACCATTGTAAAGCACATGGACCGTTTTAATACTTGGCAAGAGGAGGATAGCTGTTTTTTTCAAAGGGCATATGAATATTGTGAAGTAGTAATCTTCTTGGCTGCTCATTGGATTATGGATATAAATGTAGAAAACCTCATAATTTCTTCAGACTTTATTTCATCTTCAGCAAGTCAGCACAATTCCATTGATGAAATTCTTCAAACTCCTTGGAAGAAAAAGGACTAGCAAAGTCAAAGAATGATGTGTTCCTAGAGTTGTAAGGAACTCTAAGATAATTTAGCTATCTTTCTTCCATACACTTTTTTTTTAAAATTTATTTTTATTGTGATTTGGGTGAAAGTTTACAGAGCAAATTCACTTTCCATACAGCAGTCCGCATACACTTTGTCTCATGACATTGACTACAATTTTTATTTAAATTTTAGGTGAGAAATATGAGTTGCAGAGAAGTTATCTTGCTTGTCATCCAATTTAGTGATAGATCTGTAGTAAAGGAATTAATGTTAAAACATATTTTAATTGTAGGAAATTAGAAGACAATTAAAATCATCTAAAAAAAGAATCATAGGGGTATCAGTTAGTGATCTTGGAGAAGTCACAAAGACCTTAAAGGGAAGAGTTATTAATAGAAGGAGAGGCAAAATGTTACCAGGTTAAGAAAGTAAACAAGGATATCAACAAATAAGGAAGCAGAAATGCAAAGGTGAGAATACTCAAAGTATTTTAGTGAATGCAATACTCAAAGTATTTTAGTGAATGCAACTACATCATCCTTGACTTTCATATGGTGTTTTTTTTTTTTTTTTTTTTTTATGGCTTTTCCTTTTGCACTGAAGTGTCCAATACTTGTGTAGGTTATTTATACAAATGTACTATAGATGCCATGCAGAAGACTCAGAGTTTGGTGGGAAAGAGAGCTAATATGCTTTATGTTAGAATTAATAAACAAAAATGTGTAAACTCTGAGCCCATGAAAATGAAAATGAATAGGTTATCATGTAAGCTAAAAGAACAATAAAAATGCAAGCAATGCTTACGCACTTGCTGAAGTAAAGATGAAATTTGTGAGCAGTGCAAGTCATATGAACCTTGTTTTGTTTTGTTTTATTTTTGGTCCATAAACTCAGAACAACCAATGTTGTTGTTGTTGTTGTTGTTATGTGCCATCAAGTCGGCCCCGACTCATAGCGACCCCTCCTTGGGTTTCCGAGGCAGTATCACTACGGAAGTAGGATTGCCCAACCTTCCTTCCGAGGAGTGGCTGGTGGGTTTGAACCGCCAGCCTTCTGGTTAGCAGTCAAGTGTTTTAGCCACTGTGCTACCAGAGCTCCCAGAACAACCAATAGTCTATCAAAAAATTGAAAATGCATTTTGATTATTTTAATAATTTTTTTTCTTTTTTTAAATATATCAGAATTGGTATTTAACAATGCTATTTGGACTTTGCCAGACTGTTGCAGCAACAGGAAATCATACTAGAAAGAGAATGAGGAACCCAAGTAGTATTCCTCAGGGCACTCCTCTGAGAATCTTTAGCAAGCCATATATTTTTTCTCTTCCAAATGTTTACCAAATAAACATGATAATGGAATTTTGCTTATGATTTGAAGGGGTTCACACACTCCAGTTAAAAATCCTTAAAGTAGAGCAAAAAATCAAAACAAGCCAGGTAAAAACCCATAAGAAAAAAAATGTGAAAATTTAAGAATATTTAATTTGGAGAATAAAAGGTCTTAGAAACCTAGGTTTTAATGTAATTGACCCTACTGATGCTTACCATGTTAAGTTTCCTTTTCCTTGACACATGGAAGACTGCATGTACCTGAGATTAGTTTTGGCCAGGGGGACATGAGTAGAGGGGGCATGTCTCATTTCTGGTTTATAACATTTAATTGCTGTTGTGACATACAACAGTCATCTTTTTCTTTGTCATTTTTATCAAGGAGGCAACCTATTTAAGATGCTGTAGTTAAAGTTGGGGGATTTCCATCAACTTGATTCTCTGTGTAACTATGCTGACCCATAACATACATGTAGTGATAAGGTGAAATAAGTCTTTGTTGAGTTACATAGTGGGGTTTTTGTGTTAATTTGTTATTCTGCATAATTTATCATATCCAGGAAACTGCTTCTAGTCTCCACAAAAAAAAAAAAAAAAAAATCATTCTTTTGATTTTACTAGAAATTTTACGAAACAATGAAATAGAAATTGGCCAACAGACTTCCTAGTTCGCTTCTTAAATATTAAATCCTGTGTCCAGTAACAAATAGTTATCACCTCCTGTTATCTTGCCCAATGCCTGAAGTGGCACTCTTCAATTGTCTATACTGTTTTGGCCCCCAGAGCTGGCATAATTCAATCAAGAAACGACTCATTGGATGTCCACTACCTCTAGTGGGGCTTTTGCCAGTACTGGTCAGTAAATTATTACAGGAGGGTTAGGAGGGGAAGATGCTAGGTCCTTGTATCTCTGAGGGCAGAAATTATGTGCAGGTGGTCAGACCTAAGCCCAACTTTTATGTGTGATTTGGGACACTGAAGTACAAAAATAAAGCACAAATGAAGGGCTGAAAGCATTCTGCCTTTCTTTCTCTAGTCGCCAATTTTTCTGAGCATGGGCATATAGATATTATTGCATCTTGCTTAAAACCCATAGATAATATTCTTAGTCTGGTTCCCAACCCAACAATAACAACAAAACATTATTTGCCATTATAGGATCTCATGTTCCAGGAAGAGGATTTTCCCAAGGATTCCTCACATTAATAAGGAAGTACTTGCTAATAATTAGTGCTAACAATCAATTAAATGAACCATGTGTCTCCTTGTGGCTAGAGAACAAATAGTGATTATATGGAAGGGATTCTGGCACCAATGTTTTCAAAATTCCAATTAAAAGATCAGAGTACTTTATTGTTTTTGCGTAAAAGTCTCCACTCCTTTTTATTTTTTCAGGAACTTTTTTTTTTTTAATCATGCTCAGTTGATAGCACAGATTTTTATTTAATCCATAAAAATGAATGTTTCTGAGAAGTTCTAGAGCACTTTATAAGATGCTGGAAGCTATATGTGTAAAATTTAAAAATTTAAAGGTAGATTTGTGCATAATTGGCCTGTACAAAGGTGGAGTAGAATTGAATTACTCAACTAAATGCCAGGTGGCACATGCTGGACAGCTTTATTAAGGGTGGAAGTCAATACCAGTTCAAGGATCAGTTCACCATCTTTTCTAATTTTAATGTCCAGGGCGCTAGATCATGTCTTTTAATATTCAGGAGAGTAATTTTTTTGTGAATCACCTTTAGCATCAAGCAGTGATTTAGCAGCAAGGCCCTCACTAACCCCAAGGAAGTGCTGTATCCTCCTTCCTCTGACCCTTCGGTGGCTTGTGTTGAGTCTTAAAATAAATGTGAATTGGCATGCTCAAGAAAATGAATCTTGCACTGTTGAATGAAATTACTCACTGCCATTGAGTCAATTTCGACTCATAGCAACCCCTCCTTGGGTTTTTGAGGCATATTAGCCATAATGAATTGAGCATTACTAAATGTTGGTCATAATCATTCTCATGAATTATCAGGAAATTACTTATTTTCATACTTGAATATAATAAAGTATGCATTCTTTTCAGTTTATGGTTGTCTTTTAGAACATCAAACACATTATGTGACACAATATTAAATCACTGTGTCTGGACATGTAAGCAGTGTGCTCACGTGAAAAAAAATCTCTCAACAGTTGGTTTATATGACTTTAAAATGTTTGTTACTTACATTGGGAATGATCTCAAGAGAAGAAGGACATTATTTGCTGATAGAAATATCAGACTTTCTGGGAAGTAAGATATATTCTGATAATGTGTCTATTTGCTATTGTAGATTGATGGCAAAGAGAGAATAAATATTTCCATTAAGAAACATGATAATGATAATAAGAAGGTCAAAGGTACAGACTGATCTGTAAACATATCTAACTGGAATTTCCTTGACCTTGTGTTTGATCTATTGAAACTTAAGCTTCATCATCAGTAAATGGAGAGAAATATACCTATCTCACACCATTATTGAAAAAATTAAATGAAAAAATACACACATGCAAAACATATGTACATGTAAAACACATACATGCAAAGCCACTTATCTGTCAGTTTGTCATTCTTTGTTGGCTTGTGTGCTGTGATGCTAGAAAGTATGTCACTGATATTTCAAATACCAGCAGGGTTCCCCATGGTAGACAGGTTTCAGCAGAGCTTTCAGACTAAAAGTAGGAAGAGGGACCTGGTGATCTAATTCTAAAACTTGGCCAGTGAAAGACACAGAGCAATGCCTCACAGGCAGCCAGACACTGTGGGATAGAGATGCAAGGGGTCTACCGACTCAGGACCATAGTACTGGGGATACCACATTCAACTGGCACAGCAAAATATATAAAAGTCTTGTTCCTCATCTTACATTGGTGAGTAGCTACTCGGGTCCTAAAAGCTTTCAAGCAGCCATCTAAGATGCAGCTAATGGGCTCCTATCATCCGAAGCAAAGAAGAGTACGAAAACCAAGGGTATTTGGAAGCAATCAGCCCTAGGACATGATGGACCTCAAGACCAGAAGAAGCAGATGGTGCCTGGCTACCAATGCCAACCACTCAGGAAAGGATCAAAACTGGAGATCCTGGATAGAGTGGGAGGAAAAACATGGAACAAAATCCAAAAACTCAATAATGACCACAATTACTGGTCGGATGGAGTCTGGTGGCACCCTCATTACTATGGCCCTGGGATACATTTTGGGCCTGGAATAAAACTCATGCCAAGGGGCTGGATCTCAATTCAATAGTAAACATGATGTACACACAGACCACTCAACTCAGGGTGTCGCACCCACATACTCTATGGAGATGCATCCCTTGGAGCAATCAACTACAGAGCACCAGAGGGGCAATATTTGCACAGGGGAAATGCGGGACACACAGGGGTGCAGGACATACAGGGTATGGGGGGAGGGTTACTGGGCAGAGAGGGGAGGGGACTGGGTTAGGGCTGGGGATGGTAAATGGGGAGTGAAACTAAATGTACACAAAATGTTAAATGTAACACAAACTCTGTTCTGTAAACTTGCACCTAAAGCACAATATAAATAAAATAAAATAAAAAAAATAAAAATCTATGTGTAGCAGCAGAACATTGGATATAGTGCTGAGAGATGAGGCCCTCAGATTACATGGCATTCAAAATGTGACTAGGGAAGAGCTTCCTTCGCAAAGTAGAGTGGACCTTAATGATGTGATGTGGATGGAGTAAAGCTTTTGGGACATATATCTGCTGATGCGGCAGGACTCAGAACGTGAAGAAACAGCTGCAAATGTCCATTAATATTCAGAACATGGAATGTATGAAGTATGAATCTAGGAATATTGGAAATCATCAAAAAAATGACATGGGACACATAAAGATTGATATTCTAAATGGACTGATATTGGCCATTTTAAACTGGACAATAATATGGTCTACAATGAGAATGAAAATGACAAATGGGAGAAGAATGGCATCATATTCATCATGAAAAAGAATATTTCAATATCTATTCTGAATTTCTAGCTGTCACTGATAGGATAATAGCTATACACCTACAAGGAAGACCAGTTAATATGACTACATTTACATTTACATTCCAACTACTAATGCTAATGATGAAGAAATTAAAGATTTTACCAGCTTCTGCAGTCTGAAATTAAAGATTTTACCAGCTTCTGCAGTCTGAAATTGATTAAACATGCAATCAAGATGTGATGATTAGAATGTAAAGGTTGCTAAGAAAGATGGATAGGTAGTATATGGCCTTTGTGTAAGAAATGATGTCCAAGGATCACATGTTAGAATTTTTCAAGATCAATGACTTATTCATTGCAAATACCCATTTTCAACATCATAAATGGTGACTATACATGTGAACGTCACCAGATAGAATGCACAGGCATCAAATCAACTACATCTGTGGAAAGAGATAATGGAAAAGCTCAGTGTCATCAGTCAGAGCAAGGACAGCTCAAGTGTGGAACAGGCCATCAATTGTGCATATGCAAGTCCAAGTTGAAGCTGAAGAAAATGAAAACAAGTCCACAAGATCCAAAGTATGACCTTCAGTATATTCCAACTGAATTTAAACATGACCTCGGGAGTAGATTTGACACATTGAACACTAATGAATGAAGACCAGATAAATTGCACAATGACATCAAGGACATTATACATGTAGAAAACAAAAAGTTATTAAAAAGACAGAAAAAAAAGAAAAGACCCAAATGGATGTAGGAAGAGACTCTGAAACTTGCTCTTGAACTTAGAGTAGGTAAAGTGAACAGAAAAAAATGATGTGAAAGAGCTAAAGAGAAGATTTCAAAGGGCAGCTCAAGAAGCCAAAATAAAATATTATAATGAAACATGAAAAGACCTACAGTTATAAACCCAAAAGTGAAGAAAATGTTTGACATGTCTCAAGTTGAAAGAAATGAAGAAAAAAAATGAAACATTGAGTTGCAATACTGAAGCATTCTGTAGGCAAAATGTTGAATAACACAGGAAGCATCAAAAGAAGATGGAAGGAATACATGATTTATTTTACCAAAAAGAATTAGTTGACATTCAACCATTTTAGAAGGTAGCATAAAATCAAGAGCCAATTGTATTGAAGGAAAAAGTCCAAGCTACACTGAAGGCGTTGGTGAAAAACAAGGCCTAGGAATTGTCAGAATATCAACTGAGATGTTTTAACAAAACAGATGCAATACTGGAAGTGTTTACTTGTCTAAGACAAGAAATCTGAAAGGCAGCTACCTGGCCAATCAACTGGAAGAAATACATATTTGTGCCCATTCCAAGGAAAGATCATGCAACACAATGTGGAAATCATTGAATAATATTATTAGTATTATGCACAAGTAAAATTTTTTGCACATAATTCAAAAACAACTACAGCAGTACGTTGACAGGAATCACCCAGGAAATTAAGCCAAGCCATATTCAGCAGAGGACATGGAACAAGGGATATCATTGCTGGTGTCTGATGGATTTTGGCTGAAAGCTGAGAATACTAGAAAATTATTTACTTTCCGTAGCGATACTGCTTTGCAAACCCAAGGAGGGGTCACTACACTACGAGTCAGATTCAACTCTATGGCAGTGAAGTTTGGTTTTATTTTATGTTATTTTAATTTATTTTTTTTATTGACTATAAAATATATTCAACTATATAGATCATAACAAACCAAGGATAACATTGCAAAGAATGGGAACTCCAGAACACTTAACTGTGCTCATGTGGAACTTATACCTAGATCAAGAGACAGTTGTTCAAACAGAACAAGAGGATACTGTGTGGTTTAAAATCAAGAAAGATGTGTGTCTGGGTTGTATTCATTCACCATACTTAGTAAATCTGTATGCTGAGCAAATCATCTGAGAAGCAGGATTATATGAAGAAGTATATAGCATCAGGATTGGAGGAAGACTCATTAATCACCTTCAGTATGCAGACTGACACAACCATGCTGGCTGAAAGTGAAGAGGACTTGAAGCATTTACTGATTAAATCAATCCTTCTATACGGATTACACCTCAACATAAAACAAAAATTCTGACAAGTAGAGCAATAAGCAACATTATAAGAAATGGAGAAAAGATTGAAGTTTACATCCACAATCAATACCGATGGAGAGAGCAGTCAAGAAATCAAATGGTATATTGCATTGGGAAAATCCACTGCAAAAGATTTCTTTGAAGTGTTAAAAAGCAAAGATGTCTCTTTGAGGACTAAGGTGCGCCTGAGTCAGAACTGATTTGATGACACCTCACAATAACAAAACACAGAAAAGATTATCCGATATATTAGTAAACAACAACAACAAAAACAATCACAAACTCACTGCCATCGAGTTGACTCTGACTCATAGCAATCCCCACTGGGTTTCCAAGGCTGTAAATCTTTACAGAAGCAGACCACCTTATGTTTTTTTCTGTTTGGTTAGCAGCCATCTGCCTTAACCACTATACCACCAGAGCTCCTTAAATTAGTAAGTTCTTGATAAATATTACTTTATTGTTACTATCATTATTACTTTTACTCTTATTGTAATTAAATATTCTTTGTGTGGGCAGGGAAGTTTGGCTAGCTTTGGAAAGCATTATGGTGGTAGAAAGAGTACTCGATTGTATCCCAGAAGCCCTGAGGTCTTGTCCTTGCTCTTCTGCTATCAAATGACTTGGTGGTCAGCCATAACCTATCTCTTTGACTTAAAGTTATGTTTGTATTTTTGTTTGTTTGACTAGAATAAATCCCATTTTTCCAGTTATAAATGACTTTTAATTTATGTGAGCCAGCCTTATGATTATGAAAGCATCATGATGCACATACTTACTTAATGGTAAGTATGGTTGTTATTGTTGTTTCCCTTCAGTGTTCTCCAACTTATGGAGACCCTGTGTATAACAGAGCAAAATGTGCCCAATCCTGTGCCAGCTACATGGTCTTTGGTATACTGGAGTGTGTTGTGTATTTTGATTGCCTTCTAACTTAGGGCACTCATCTTGCCGTACTATATTGAATAATATTCTACTGTGATCTGTAGGGTTTTCATTGCTACTTTTTGGAAGTAGATGACCAGGCCTTTCTTCCTAGTTTGTCCTAATCTGGAAGCTCTGTTGAAATCTCCACTATGGGTAACGCTGCTGATGTTTTAAATATATTAACTATACCAGTGGAATAGTTTCCAGTATCATAGTCACTCACATGCCACACATTATGACAAACTGACAAACAAGAGACAGAATGTTCAATGTTGAAAACTACAAATTATAACAATGAAGTGATTCAGAGCATCATATCACTCCACCAATTCTACAGGCTTTTATGGGGGCCAACTGTGTACTGGGCTTTGGGGAGGTGAAGATGAGAACTGATATGACACAGATCCAGTCCTCAAGGGGGGCAGAAGTGGGATATCTAAAGCAATCTTCAGCCTGGCCATCTCATCCTTTTCTTTAGAAATACTATAGTGTTCATAACAATTTCAGCACACATGTGAAAGGATGAAGACCACAGGCCTTCCCATCTTGCATCTTCAGGATTTCAACTGTGTGACTGGATATTAACACAACTATTCACACTTATTTACGGCCAGAACAGCTTGGATGAAAATAAATGACAGCTAAGTGAAATAAATCAATGTCAGAAAAGTAATATCAATTCATTACACTAAATCATAAAAGAAAATAGTGGCTTTGTTAGAGTTACTTGGGGAGAAAAGAAAAAGATGACCCTTTTAGAACTAAAATTAGATAGAATATTAGGCAGATGCCAGAGCAGTGCTTAAAAAAAAAAAAAAAAACGGATGTCTGGTCTTTAGGATGGAAATATCCCTGTAATAGACAAGGGCAATTATCCTGAATAGAACTGAGCAGCACTAAAAGATTGTAGGACTTAAGCAATTGAGCTGTCTGATACATCTTTCACCCAAAGTAAAACTGCTCATATTAGCTACAGCAGAGGTTTTATTTTAATTTCAGATATGGTTATAAAATTCACTTTTCAGTTAAGAACTATGGATAATTTTGCCCTTAGTACAAAACATTTTTTCACAAAATCTATTCTCTTGAAACTGTCAGTACAAGTGTCCTGAGGGAGAAAAGGACTTACTAGTAAACAGAAATAAAATGTGTAGTAATTCTCTGTCTTGCAGTTTGTCCAGGATGCAACTGTGATCCACAAGAAGTGACAATGGGCAGAAAGAGAGGAGTTCTCTCATAAACACCAAGCAGGATGACAAAGGAGATCCTAGAGGAGTCCCCAACTGTTTTAAGTTAGGGAATTCCTTGGATTTAAAATACCTCTGATCATAACATTTGAAAATGCACCTTGCTGACTTGAGACATCTGCTAATTTTGGTCCACCTTCTGTCAAGTCATAGAGAAAAAAAAAGGCAGGAGGGTGCAAATACGCCTGGGCAGGATTCTAGGCTGGGTTTTCTGGTTGAAAGTACCTGATTGCCTTTTGTTGGGAAACTCTGATAGAACAGGGAGAGAGAGGGATATAAAGTATTCAAAGGGAAAAGTAAACAACAAAAATTAGTAGATAGCCTCTATGTCTTTAAATGTTTATAGCTGTCATTTGGGGGCTCTTGAACTGATGGATGAGTCACACAGCAGCAAGGAGACAAGGAGGTACATGCCATTAGAATGGAAGGAGTCACTCATGTGTTACTGTTCCTGAGTTAGGAGCATTTCTTGTGTAAAGTGTTGTAGTAGTTAAGGTTGTTGTCAACTTGGCTGGTCCTCGTTGAATGGCTGGGCACCTGGAGGTAGTAGCTATTCCCCATGAGACTGGCAATCAGCTCCACCGTGGAATCTGCCACTAGCAGCTGACTAGCTGCTTTAGGGATGTGGTCTTCTTCCCATATACAAGAAGAAGCTTTGGGATTGGTCTCTAGCCTTTTGGCACACTTAGCCAAGTCATTCAACAGCCCACCATGTGCATGTTCTCCAGCAGAAGAAAGTAGATGGACTCAAATTAGTGGCCTGCCATGTGGTTTGGTAACACTGACACTGTGCCATTTTACTTGTCAACCTTGGGCTTGCCAGCCTCAGCAGCCAGCAGATGTCTGAGTGAAGAAAAGCCTCCAGCTTCAGTGGGCCAGGAGCAGGAGGCAGAGCTGAAGCCCAAGGTTATGGGGCTTTCACCCAGCCCTTAGAGCCTGGCACTTTGAAGTCAGACTTAAAACCTCCAAAATTGTAAGAGAGTAAACTCCTGTTTGTTTAAGCCATACCATTTTGTGGTATATTCTTGACAGAGTGGCATTGTCGTTGTTGTTGTTGTTATGCACTGTCGGGTCAGACCCAACTCATAGCGACCCCTCTTGGGTTTCTGAGGCACTATTACTACAGAAGTAGATTGCCCAACCTTCCTTCTGAGGAGTGGCTGGTGGGTTTGAACCACCAGCCTTCTGGTTAGCAGTCAAGTGCCTTAGGCACTATGCTTACCAGAGCTCCTAAAGCGACACTAGAGGTAACCAAAACAAGTGTCTTAAGAGACTTTGTGGAGGGTAAAGGCAGAGTGGTGACTCCAGCTTTTGGCTGTGTGAAAATAAATGGACCTGGAGCAACTACTACTTCTAATAGCCGCAAAATGGTCAAAAGCTTTGCCAACATCTAGAATCTATCCACAGAAAGTGGAGATCCCTATTCTTTAGCCAATCAGTACAGAGTATTTTCAGGAAGTTTCAGGAAACCATTGACAATATAATGAGACAAGAGACTCACCGCTGACCATATGTGAGAAGGACTGATTTGGATCAAGCAACACAATCTTCCTTCTAGAAGATCATCCTGTATCTCTCCCTTTGCCCAAATTGACTTTAACAACCCAGGGAGGTATGGGTTTAGAGAAAAGAATACAGAAATAATTAGATTGTTTCTTTCTGTGACTATTCTTTGTTTCCATTTAGAAAGAAAGAAAAGCATCCATTTCCTCTCAAATGTAATCATATCTTTCCCTTTGCAATTTTCAAGATAAAATTTCTCCTTAATAGATGAGTGTATTAGAATTTTGTGTCACTGAATTATTTCCCCATTGTGCCGACTGATAAATTCACGGGTTTGAAATTCTATCTCCTGAAATTAAAAGGAAAAAAAAAATGTAATAAAATTACAATTTGTAATAAAATTCATGAAGATCAATATTAAGTTTAAGTAGTATTTCCTCTGTGTATATTGAGTCTGTTTACATTGAATTACTCCACAATCACTTGGACAAGTGCACAATTTGTAAGACTTGCTTCAAGACCTGAGCCAGTGTACTCAATTCTTGTTTTTTCCGAGAGAGTTTTTGATATCCCCGGGGTCTTTTCATTCAGACACCCTCACTATGACCACACTCCAGGAAGTTTGTCCTGCAACTTGGAGATTTATATTGTCCATCTATTTTTAACTCAGCATGTAGTCCTGGTTTCAGTAAACAACTTTTAAGACTTAAATGACTATGTTGTTGAAAAACTGAAATAGTTTTCTTGTGCCACTATGTGTCAAATATTATTAGGCACTTTCATGATATTTTTAAAGATAACCCTCACAGAAATGCTGAGTGGGGGTGGTAATTACACTACTAATGAGCATTGACTCAGCAACTTGTGCAACTAGGCATTTTGGATATTATCTTATCTTTGCTGCTGGGATAACTGAGGTTCCTAGAAGTTAATAAACTCACCCATGGTCCTGATCACATTTTTAGGTTCAGTTTCTTACTGTGGGGGCTTTTGACCCCCACAAAGCCAGTGGCTCTATAGGCAGGGAGGGACACAGTAAAGTCATGTCATCAGCAGTATGAAGCGTCATTCTTTCAACTGCTGGCTGACTAAACACACCAACTGCAAAGGGTGAGCCAGGACAAGAACAGAGTGCTCTCACTGTCTCTCATGAGCAGCCCCCCTTACTGAATGCAGTGGCAGGAGATCTCTTTTCTATGCCCGTTTTTTCCTGCTCTGGTGGTTTTCAATCCCAGCCGCTTCCTGGAAGGAAGGTTGGGCAATCTACTTCCGTAGTGATACCACCTCGGAAACCCAAAGAGGGTTCGTTATGAGTCGGATTCGACTCCAGGGCAGTCGGTTTGGTTTTGGATTATTGAGTGCTTGGAGTGACACACTTTGTTCTGCTGGAGAATAGCCCTGGGCTTTCTTAAAAACTTTTTGGATGGCTCTAGATCCAAGAGTGAGTAGAAAGAATGTGGACTGGGCACTGTGTACTTTCACATCCTTAAGAGTTTTTTTTTTTAAGCTTCAGGTGGGGGCATGAGTTATTATTTTCCTATTCAGAGACAGGAAACTGAAAAATTGAAAGGTAGTAGCTGCCCAAATAGTCCTGGTTTTATTGGTGTGTGATAGGGGGGTGAGATGATAGAAGGTCCCTAATTTCTAAACAACTGATGTGTATTTTTCTAACTTTACGATAACTCTGAAAGGTAAGTTTTATAATTATCACAGTCAAGAGACTTAAGATAATCGCTAACAGTGATAAGTGCAATTATGTCACCATGTAGTTTCCTTATTAACAAAATAAGATATTCTCACTTCCATTGGACATAACATATCACAAGTGGTAGTCTATAAAGGAATAATTGCTTATATATAATTCACAAAGCAGTTCCAGGCACAGCACTTGTAGATAAAGTCTTAGTCATGTGCACCCTCATTCTAGGAATACAGTGGTTTTAAGAGGGCTCTCGTTGCCTTTTTCTCAGATTTCTATTAATGTGTACCTCTTACACACTTAATAGAATCACAACCAGCTATTAGCCTCCACTACTTGGTGATTGCTGTAGCCATAAATTGCTCCACAGTCTGATCCAGTTAAATTAGATCTTATTTCAGAGGTAGTCTTTGAATTCTGACTTTGAGGTTTGTTCCAACCCCGGATGAGGTATTCTAACTTTTATTTCTTTTTCTCCTGATTTCCTGGCAAATTTTAGTTGCTCTGTGATGTAGCTTGTTCTTAGGGAGCTGTCAGCCTCCTCTCATTTCTTTAACACCAAAATTTCTATTGCTTTTGAGAGAGCCTTTAAGCTTCAACTTCCCCTACATTCTGTACCAAATAAAGCCTTAGGAATAGCCTCTCCCCTTGGGATAACCTCCACATTACTGCTCCAGAGCTGGGGGTGGGGCTAGGACAATGGCCACTTCTCTTAGAATAACACTTAAGCTTTGCAGGCAGAGTGCTGGGCGAAGGCAGTAGACTGCTTTTCTTGGCTTGCTTCCCTGATGTGGAATTTCAACCCTACATGTGTTCTGCTTTAAGGGTGACAGTTCTTGTTGTGAGTTGACATCAAGGCAATTTCGATTCATGGCAACCACAAGAACTACTCCATAGAGTTTCCAAACCTTGGACCTGTCTTCTGAGGTGTGTCTGGATGGGTTTAAACCACCAGTCTTTCAACAGGTAGTCAAGTGCTTAACCATTTGTGTCACCTGAGGTGATTAAGCCCCAGTATTCTTAGTCTAAGGAGTTTGGTGATGCAGTGGTTAAAAGCACTTGGCTACTGAAGAGGCGGGGCAAGATGGCGGACTAGGCAGAAGGATTGCACAGACCCTCTTCAACAAAGAAAAGGGAAACCAATTAACACAGACACAGAAGATA
>NW_006921705.1:2842426-2846048 GCF_000298275.1 Orycteropus afer afer | reverse complement strand
CGGGCCCCATCCCCCTCCAGAGACGAACTTTTCAGCTTGAACTTGTCGGCTTCTACACGCTTGTGAGCCATTTATCTAAGATAAATTTCTCTCTCTCTCTCTTTCTCTCTCTATAAATATATACATATATACTTTGCTGGTTTTTGTGTTTCTCTGGAGAACCCAATCCAACACAGGCACTGTGCTACCAGAGGGTGTGCATATGTCTGTTTTTGTCATGGCTCTCACTTTTTTAGGATATATACCTAGTAATAGAATGGCTAGGTCAAATGGTATTTCTAATTCCAAGTTTTTAAGGAATCACCATACTGTTTTCCACAGTGGTTTTATCATTTGACAGTCCCACCATAAAAGCCAGAGACTCTTGAAGCTGGACCAAAGTGGGTCCCTGCCCAATGTGCTGCAAGGCCAGGAAACAGAACACACCAGGTTCTGATAAAAGAGAAGGTTGATTTTATTACTAAGAGCTTAACCAGGGGAAGTACACCCATATCTGACTCCCAGAGCCGGCTTAGGTTACAGCTTTTATGGGACTTCAGGAAGGGGAAGATAGATATATTCACATAAATTCCAGGATCATGAACTGGCTCGGGATGGCTTGAAGTTTCATTTGCCTCAGTTCATAGAACAGTCAGTCTTTAATGCAGTGCCATTACATGCCAGATGAGTTACAGAGACTTCCTGTCATCAGCTGATCAGGGCTTAGTCAGAGGAGGAGATGCAGGTTCCTAGCAACATGGTTCTGTTTCTCCCAGTGCACATGTCTGTGAGCAAAAATTGGTCTGAGCTGGTTATCACTTCATCCTTTGTCTACTGGAAAGCCTGGTATCTCCCTGTAAGAGAAACTAACAAAAGTGGCTAAGCAAGTGGCATGGGGGAGGCTAGATAGAAACCTGCTTCACTCACACTATTCTTACTAAGATTGAGTAGTTTTTTTTTTAATACATTATGTCTCCATATGTTGTATGCTTTTAGGACAATGCACAGAGACTTCATTTATTTTTCCAATAATTTTCATTGTCTCAGTGAGAGTGGGCCCTCAGTGCTCCTCACTCTACCATTCTGGAAATTCTCTTCAGTCATTTGTTAACTGAGATATTGGCCAGTGAAATGTGCTTAGAAATGGAAAAAGGACTGTGGTGGTTACCTAGTGCTGCTCTAACAGAAATGCCACAAATGGGATGGCTTGAATAAACAGGAGTTTATTTTCTTACTGTTTGGAGGCTTTAATCTGAGTTCAAAATGCCAGACCCTAGGGACTGAGTGAAAGCCCCTCAACCGTGGGCTTCAGCTCTGCCTCCTGCTCCCAGCCCACTGGAGCTGGAGGCTTTTCTTCCCTTAGATGGCCACTAGCTGCTCAGACTGACAAGCCCAAGGTTAACAAGTGAAAAGGCACTGTCCCGATGTTGCTAAACCATGTTAGACCATTAATCAAGTCCATTGAAAGTCCCAAGGTCGGCAGACCATGGAAGGCTGCTGAACAATGACGTGGCTACATGCAGGGTTCAAGCATGCCATGAAGTAGAGACCATTCACAAAGCTGCTGCTTATATATGGCAAGTGGACCACATCTCTAAGGCAGCTACTCAGCTGCTTGTGGTAGATCCCACCATGGGGTTGATTGCCAGTCTCACCATGGGGAATAATTACCACCAGCTGCCCAGACACTCAACCAGGCCCAACCAAGTTGACATACAACTTTAACTACCACAGGACTGTGAATGGGTTTGAAAACCAGCCTGTCTGAGCATATCTAGGGGAACTAAACATAAAAGAGATAACAGGAAGTAATATTTTTACAGAAGTAGAATGACAAACGAAAGATTAATCTGTGTAGCTTCACTGAACAGAAGTAAATTAATATGCAGTAATAATGATAGGTCCATTTAGCTAAGTTTTTGATACAAACTGAGTTGAATGAAAAATAAGAAGTAGTAATATGTATGGCACTGAGCTCTCTTTTACTGGAAAATGTGTGTGAGCCGCACTAAGTGAACATCTTTTAAAGAGATGCCAGAGGAGATGCCGGCAATGATAGATTGTCAGGTATGTATAAGTGTTCCTAGTGGACACATTCCAATTTGGAGGCTACTACTCTGGTAGCTTAGTGCTTAAGGCACTTGACTGCTAACCAGAAGGCTGGTGGTTCAAACCCACCAGCCACTCCTCGGAAGCAAGATGGGGCAATCTACTTCCGTAGTGATACTGCCTCGGAAACCCAAGGAGGGGTCGATATGAGTTGGGTCCAACTCGACAGCACATAACAATAATAATAACTAGATTAAGTGGGAGCTCTGGTGGCGTGGTGCCTAAGGCATTTGACTGCTAACCAGAAGGTTGGTGGTTCAAACCCACCAGCCACTCCTTGGAAGGAAGGTTGGGTGATCTACTTCTGTAGTGATACTGCCTCAAAAACCCAAGGAGGGGTCGCTGTGAGTCGGATCCGACTCGACAGCAATGAGGTTGGTTTGTTTTTGGTACTAGATTGATTAATTAGGGTGAGAGATGATGATGGTCTGAAGGGTTAGGGTTACTTGCAATTAGAATGGAGAGAAATGTGCTCTGCACCTGGCATGATGGGAAATGCTGAGGGGGAAGGATGCAAGGATATACACGTTTAATTACAGTCTATTGTAGACTAATAGAGTTTACCTGGTTTTGAGTTAGGACTATCATTCCTTTTCCTTTTTAGTCTAATAGTCTAATAGCTGTGATTTAAAGGGATGTTTTGGCATCCATAATCTTGCATGCTCTCCTCCTTTTGGCTAATTGTGGAACTGCTTCCAAGATTCAAATAAACATCAAAGTGTTTGCTAGCATAAATTTGTAAATTTATTTGGCTATAACCAAGAACTGTAGATGCTTTCAGAAGCAATTAAGTGAACAGTAACACAAATAAAAATGAATAAAACAATCAGTACATGTTTATAGGATGCTGACCCATATCACAAGACCAAGCATATTTTCATGCATTTCTCAAATCTAGGAATATAAGTTGAAAATATGTATACACAGAAGTTTTATAAGATAAATTGCTATAAAGCATCAAAATAGTAAATCACAGAATAAACCAGGAAAGTTGGAAGGATATGGCCTTTAAGCAGCAAGTAGGTGGAAACTCCAGTTAGGAAGTGGTAGGAAGAATTCTTGACAAATCACTGACTTTGGTAATAAAGACCGAAAAGAACACCCACTTTAAATTGTAGTTCTGTAGACTTTTCTAATCTTATTTTTTTAACAAAAATCCACTCTTTCAGCTATACCAGTTATGTAGAATGATAGCAAGTTTTTCTGTTTTTTTCTATGCATATGTTTTTTCCTCATACTTGTATAAGTATTTATAAATGTTACTGTCAGTTTTCTCCCTTACTTTGGGTTAATTTTACTTAATTGTTACTTTACTTGTTAAGTTCCTGTAATAGAAAATGAGACCTCTGTAAATATTCAAGAATAAGGTTCTTATATTCTCTAATAGTTCTTTACATATGCTATTGTAATGAGATTTACTGAATACTCATCTATTGTAAGGGAGCTCTGGTAGCATAGTGGCTAAAGCACTTGACTGCTAACCAGAAGGCTGGCGGTTCAAACCCACCAGCCACTCCTCGGAAGGAAGGTTGGG
>NW_006921705.1:2837438-2841881 GCF_000298275.1 Orycteropus afer afer | reverse complement strand
CAAGCTCTTTGCCTGCTATGCTGGTGTATGATTTTACTCCTAAAACAGCGACCTGTTTCCCAGCTTTCTTTCATTTTTTTTTTTTTTTTTTTTTGCATCCTCCAGCTTAAAACCACCAATGATTTCCATTCCATTTAGAATTAAATTCAAATTTCTTAAAATAGCTCCCGTTTTCTTCCCTCACCCCCCTCCTACCCACATACTGCTCCAATAAAAATATTCTTTACTTAGTTCCTTGAACAAACAAAATTTATTCCTGCATTAGAGAATTTGTGCAAGAATGCTTGTTTCCTGGCTTTTATAGCACATCCTTGTTATTTTCATTTTATTTCAACTGCCAGTTTCCCAGAAAGGCCTTTTCTTACTACCCTGTCTGAGGTAGCCTCCAATTTCTCTCTCTCCCAACATCCTACTTTATTCTATGCATACAATTCACCATTTTCTTAAATGTTTTTTTGTATACATATATATTTATCTATAACTTGTTTTCCCCCATATCACCAAAATATAAGCATAATACTTCTAACCTGTCTTGTTTATCACTATGTCTATGACACCTCGAAAACAATTAAGCACATGGTAAATGCTTCATAAATATTGGATGACTGAATGAATAGTAGTCGAGAAGGTTAGCTTTGGTGTTCAGTCCTAGCTCTTCTTTTTGCTAACTATCATGACCTTGGACAATTTACCCAGATTTACTACATTTTGCTTTTGTCATCAGCAAAATGGAAAGGTAATGGAAGCATTAGCTTCTTTAGTTACTATGAAAAAGAAATACAATAAATGCAAAGTCCCAAGAACAGTTCTTCAAAAACAATACCCCTCATAAATACTAGCTCTGCTTTTGACTACCAGTAATTTGTCCCAATGTACTTATTTTTTGGTAGCTATAGGCCTTTAGGGAGTGTATGAGATAACGTAAAACTGGAAATAGACCATTGGCCAGTAGAATTTTAGAAATTTTATTGGGTAATAATGCTATCCATCCTAGGAGAGTGTTCTGGCTCACATTTAATTGAGAGAGAGACATTGCCATGTTAGAGAGTTTGCTTGGATCTAGTGATACTATTTATTCTCATGTAAAATAGAAGAAATGTAATGGGGTCATAACAAGGACACCAGATGCACAAAATTCCTTCAATAAAGAATACATATAGCCTCAGATAGTCTTATTTGTAAGAGTGTGATTAAATGTCTGAAATAGTTAAGAAAGCAGTTACATTGGAGCCTAGCACTTGGGATAGAAATGCTGCGTCAGGTAAAAAAGAAGAGTTGGGGTAATCAGAATAAACATATTAGTCATAGGTGCTACCTAGCTAATACTAGTAGGAATTCAAACAGGAGGCACATTGAAGAAAAGACATTGGTATAAGCAAGGGTGTAATCACTGGAACTGACCTTGATTCAGAAGTGTCTTGATTCTCTAGGGTAGCTATCACAGAAATACTCCAAGTAGATGGTTTTAACAGGCAGGAAAATATTCTTTAACAGTTTAGGAGGCTGTTATTGTTGTTGTTGTTATGTGCCATCGAGTCGGACCCGACTCATAGCGACCCCTCCTTGGGTTTCCGAGGCAGTATCACTACAGAAGTGGATTGCCCAACCTTCCTTCCGAGGAGAAGTCCCAAATTCAGAGTGCTGGCTCTAGGGGCTTGGTGAAGGCCCCTCAACTTTGGGTATCAACTCTGCCTCATTCCAGGCCAACTGGAGCTGGAGGTGTCTCTTATCTCAGGCATCTGCTGCCTGCTGAGGCTCACAAACCCAAGGCCACCAGGTAAAAGTGTCACAATAATAAGATTGCCAGGCAACACAGCAGACCGGTACAAGACCGGGAACAATTTCAAGATCAGCAGGCAACATGGCATGGCCCTGGATGAGGGCTCAGCCAAATGCAGGGTACACACGTGCCAAAAAGCTAGAGACCTTGCATAAAGTTTCTCCTGTTATATACCAGAACTAGTAGCATAGTGGCTGAAAGCACTTGACTGCCAACCAGAAGGCTGGTGGTTCAAACCCACCAGCCACTCCTCGGAAGGAAGGTTGGGCAATCCTACTTCCGTAGTAATACTGCCTCGGAAACCCAAGGAGGGGTCGCTGTGAGTCGGGGCCGACTCGATGGCAAACAACAACAACAACAGGGCATAGCCTGAGGGCAACTGCTTAGCTGCTCCCAGCAATTCCACCATGGGGTGCTTACAGTCTCATCATGGGGAGTAACTGTGTGCAGCTGCCAGCCACTCAAAACCATGAACCTACCAAGTTTATGTACAACTTTAACTACCACAAGAAGGATACCAGTAAACAAACAAACAAGCAAACAAACAAGTAAATAAAAGATAAAAGAAAATAAAACCACTGCCATCAAGTTGATTGTGACTCATAGTGATTCCCAATGGGTTTCCAAGGCTGTAAATCTTTATGGAAGCAGATTGCCTCATCTTCCTCCTGTGCTTTATAGTTATATCACCACAGAGGTTAAACACAGGAGGTAACATAGCTGTTGGAAAAGTGAAACTTTAAAATTCAACATGGATTCCAGTCTCATGTCAAGATTCAAGATGGAGTTAAGGCTCCACTTTCAGGTTACTCTATTTGTCTCAGATTTTAGACCCTCATACAAGTGAATACATTTATCTCATAGCAGTATAGTATAGATATTATATTGGAACACTTGTAAATTTTGTAATAGTTCAGAATATATTCTAATAACTGTAGTAGTTATTTCCATACAGTTAGGCATTTTGCAGTCTATTCTGGTGTTGTAGTGTTTAAGGCATCTGACTGCTACCCAGAAGGCTAGTAGTTCAAACCCACCAGCCACTCCTCAGAAGGAAGGCTGTGCAATCTACTTCCGTAGTGATACTGCCTCTGTAACTCAAAGAGAGGTCTCTAGGAGTGGATCCCACTCAACGGCAGTGAGGTGGTTTTTTTATTTTTTTAAATTTTTTAAAGAATAGCTGTATTTCATAATTTTCATTGCATAGAAACTCAGGTGGCAAGCAAAACATTTCTTAGTGGGACTTTGGCATTCTGTATTTCTTATTTTGTGAGCTCTGGTGGCATAGTGCCTAAGGCACTTGACTGCTTACCAGCAGGTTGGCGGTTCAAACCCCCCAGCCACTCCTCGGAAGGAAGATGGGGCAATCTACTTCTGCAGTGATACTGCCTTGGAAACCCAAGGAGGGGTCTCCATGAGTCGGAGATGACTCGACAGCACATAACAATAACAACAACAACATTTCTTATTTTAAAACTTACATTCCTAAATATAATCACTTGATCTAATCTTAGATTTTAAATTACTCAGAACATGAATTTTCTCCTAATAATAATAATGTATTCTTTGGGGGAGGAGTCATTTTCTCCATATCAATTTGTAGTGTAGCTCCTGTAACTTCTTTAATAATAAATTGTGTTTATTAATACAAAAATAGCAAAATTATAATTAGACATGTTCATATTTTGTTCTTAATAATCTTTGGTTGAAACTCTGTTATGCCAATTTTAATGTAATGAAGATAGTGCATTTGTTTAGTGAAATTTACCTTATCCATAGAGCCTACCACTCATCCATCACAGTTGACTGTTGACTGGATCATAACAGTGTGTGGATAGCATTGTGAAGAATGGGAATTCCAGAACACATAATTGTGCTCATGAGGAACCTGTACATAGACCAAGAGGCAGTTGTTCAAACAGAACAACGAGATACTGAATCATTTTAAAATCAGGAAAGATGGACATCAAGGTTGCATCACAAATAATCCTAGAACCTGGACTATATGAAAATTAACTCAGCATCAGGATTGCAGAAAAACTCATTACCAACCTGTGATACGCAGATGACACAATCTCGTTTGCTGTAAGTGCTGAAGACTAGAGCCTTCAGTATGAGTTAAACCTCAACATGAAGAAAACAAAAATCTTCACAACTGAACCAGTGAGCAGTATCATGATAAATGGAGAAAAGACTCATGTTGCCAGGGGTTTCATTTTACTTGGATCCACAAGCAGTGTCCATGGAAACAGCAGTCAAGAAATCAGATGTCATATTGCACTGGGCAATTCTACTGCAAAAGACCTCTTTAAAGTGTTAAAGAACAAAGTTGCCGCTTTGAAAACTGAGGTGCATGTCACTTCAGCCATGGTATTTTCAATAGCTTCATATACGTGTGAAAGATGGACAAGGAATAAGGAAGACAGAAAAAGAATTGATGCATTTTAATTATGGTGTTGGCAAAGAATATTGGATATACCATGGACTATGAGAAGAACAAACAAATCTGTCTTGAAATAAGTACAGCCAGAATGCTCCTTAGAAGTGAGGACAGTGGGACTTCATCTCTTGTGTTTTGGTCATGTTGTCAGGAGGGACTAGTCCCTGGAGAAGGATATCATGCTTGGTAAAGTAGATGGTAGTGGCTAAGGCACTTGACTGCT
>NW_006921705.1:2789280-2836728 GCF_000298275.1 Orycteropus afer afer | reverse complement strand
TTCCAAGGAGCATTCTGGCTGCACTTCCTCCAGGACAGATCTGTTAGTTCTTTTAGCAGTCCATGGTACTTTCAGCATTCTTCGCCAGCACCACAAGTCATATTAAATTATTTTCAATTTTATGGAAACATTTTAAGGCACATAAAATGTATGCTATTTCATTTTAAAATATGGAACATAAGTCATTTTAATCAGTATTTAAACATTTAATAAAACACAAAAGATTTGAGCACCTGCAATATGACGGTTGATTTCTTGATTGATGTTTTCATGGGTATTGATTATGGATCCAAATAAAGTGAAGTCCCTGACAATTTCAATTTTTTCTCCATTTATCATGATGTTGCTCATTTGTCCAGTTGTGAAGATTTTTGTTTGCTTTATTTTTAAGTGCAATCCATATTAAAGACTGTAGTATTTTATCATCAGTAAGTGTTTCAAGTCATCTTCCTACATTCTTGGTATGGTAGTTAAGGTCGTGTGTCAACTTGGCTGGGCCCTGATTTTGAATGAGTTGGCAGTTATTATATAGTTTTTCCCCATGATGAGGCTGGATGTGGAGTAGTCATCTCCATGTTGGAATCTGCTGTGAGCAGCTAATTAGTTGAAGGGGAGTTGCCTTCAAAATGAAGCTTACTTTTAGTATGTATGGAAGTTGTTGTTGTTATGTGCCATCGAGTCAGACCTGACTCACAGAGACCCCTCCTTGGGTTTCCGAGGCAGTATCACTATGGAAGTAGATCACCCAACCTTCCTTCTGAGGAGTGGCTGGTGCGTTTGAACTGCCAGCCTTCTGGTTAGCAGTCAAGTGCCTTAGGCACTAGGCTACTAGAGCTCTTATGTACGGAAGAGTTTTGGGAAAAGTCTCTGTTTTTTTTTTTTTTTTTTCCCATTCTGGATTCTGCATTTGGCCTGTGGGGATTACCAGTTCCTGGAGATGAACCAGTGACCTGCCATGTTGCCTGATGATCTTGAGATTATTGCCTTCCCAGGCTGTGAGCTAACAATCTTCCATGTTACCTGCTGATCTTGGATACATCAGCCTTATCTGGCAGCAGCTGTGTGAAATAAGAGACACCTCCTGCTTGCTCCAATGGACCTGGAACAAGAGGCAGACTTAACACCAAGGTCGAGAGGCCTCACCTAGCCTCTAGAGATGGCACTCTGAACTTGGACTTCTGGTCGAATCTTCCGCTAGAGCTGGCACTCTGAATTCAGATTTCCTGCCTCTTAAACTTTAAGAGAATAAATTTGTTTGTTAAAGCCACCCATTTGTGTCATTTCTGTTGTAGCAGTACTAGAGAACTAAGATACTAGGTGTGTAATAAATGTTTGCTGAGTGTATGAATAATTAAAATTAAGCCTTGATGAATGAAATGAGTTGTACATTGGTAGACAATATAATTAAAATAATGTAGCACTGGAAAATAAAAAGTGTTGTGGAAAGATAATGGTCAGAATTATTGGGATAGACTTTCTTCTTCTTTCATGTGCTTGCATGAGTAAACAGAAGCATATTTAACTAGGAATTAGGATTTCTGAGTTGTAAATCTGGTTTTCCAAACACGTATTGTTGTGATATTGCACACATTTGCTAACTACTCTAAGCATTCCTTTCTTACATTTGTAAAAAGAAGAAAGTTAACCTCATGATTTTGACAGTTATTTTGAGTAATGAAATCATATATGATAGTTTTCTTGATAAGGCATTTGACTGCTAACAAGAAGGCTGGTGGTTCAAACCCACCAGCCACTCCTCGGAAGGAAGATAGAGCAATCTACTTCCATAGAGATACCACCTCAGAAACCCAAGGAGTGGTCATTATAGTTGAGTCGACTCAATGGCAGTTGGGTGGAGGGTGGATGTTTTTTTGTTTTGTCAGGTTTCAATAATTTTTAGTGGAAAAAAAACAAAGACTATTGCTGTGGAGTCAGTTCTATCTGACCTTATAGGACAAATTAGGACTTTCAAGGCTGTAATCTTTGCAAAAACATACTGCTGCATCTTTCTCCCCTGGAGCAACTAGTGGGTTCAAATGACCAACCTTTCAGTTAAGCAGTTAAGCGCTTAATCACTGTGCCACCAGTGCTTCGGTGAAAGGAGGAAAAAAAAATTGGAGATCTCTCCTGACCCTATGGTTAAACTGAAGAATGCCCATAAGACATATTGCTATACATACAGAAATGTAAATTAAGATGGGTTTGTTCCTTGTGGTGGTTAAGGCTGTGTGTCAACTTAACTGGGCCTGGTGTTGAGTGGCTTGGCAGCTGGGTGTAGTTATTCCCCATGGTAATCAACTCCATAGTGGAATCTACTGTGAGCAGCTGAATAGCTGAGTTAAGGATGTGATTTTCATCCCATAAATAAGAAGATAGCTTTGGGAAAGGTCTCTATGTTTTTTGGCATGCCTAGACCCTGCATTTAGCCAAGTCTTCATTCAGCAACCTGCCATAATTGCCTGCCAATTTTGGCATGGTTTCTGGACTTGAACTAGTGGTCTGCTGTGTTGCTTAATAGTTTTGGAACTGTGTCGTTTGTTGACCTTGGATTTGTCAGCCTCAGCAGCCAGCAGCTGCCTGAGTGAAGAGAAGCCTCTAGCTTCAGTGGGCTGGTAACAAGAGGCTGAGCTGAAGCCCAAGGTCTAGGGGCTTTCACCCAGCCCCTAGATCTGGTACTTTGAACTTGGGCTTCTAGTCTCCCAATATGTGAGAAACTTAATCCTTGTTTGTTAAAGCCACTCACTTGTGGTATTTTCTGTTAGACTGGCACTAGAGGACAAAAGTGTTCCTGAAGCATAAACTTAAAAATATCAGACAGAGGAAGTTGAAGTGTGCACTACAGAAATAAAGCTGGTCAAGAATTATGATTTTTATGTAGACAATCCTTTCATTAAGAAGGAGATGTATTAGTTAAGATAAAGCAAGACTGATCCAACAACACAATCACTTAAAATTCAATGGATCATTTCTACTCTTCTCAACCATCCAAGAACCCAGGTTTTCTTTTCTTTTTTTTTATTGTGATTTGTGTGAAAATTTACTGAGCAAATTCGCTTTCCATACAACAGTTCAGATACTTTGTCTCATGACATTGACTACAATTACCACAATGCAACAGCTCCCCTCCCACGTCCTCCTGACAGTTACCTCTTCCCTATGTCCATCCCTCCACACACTCCTGCCCCCTGAGCTGTCTCCCTGTGCATAAATAACCCTTCTTTCTTCCATGATTGTTCTCTCCAAGGAGTGTATCTACCTCAGGTAAATATTCAACTCATATGCCTGTCTTTTGTTTGGCTGGAAGCCACAGGTGTGGAACCCAGGTTTTCTTATAAGTCATTGCTCATTCCTAGGGCATTGATATCATTTGCATGGTTAGAGCTAGGTTACCATTATATCTGGTTTCTAGTTGATAGGAAAGAAGGATGAATATGGAGAAGTACTTGTGCAATGGGGGTAGAAACATCCTATCTTCTAATTTTTTTCTCTGTTGTTCTTGAGAACTTAGTTAAATCACCACACTTTGAATCACAAATATGCCTTTGCTTTGTGTGTAGGAAGAAAGGGAGAATAGATACTGGTGGTAATATATAAGTATCTACCACTGAAACAGACTATAGATTGTTGTTGTTGTTCTTGTTGTTATTTGTTTTCGAGTCGGCCCCGACTCATAGCGACCCCTCCTTGGGTTTCCGAGGCAGTATCACTATGGAAGTAGGACTGCCCAACCTTCCTTCCGAGGAGTGGCTGGTGGGTTTGAACCGCCAGCCTTCTGGTTAGCAGTCAAGTGCCTTAGGCACTATGCTACCAGAGCTCCCAGACTATAGATAGTATAGGATTTTTCTTTAATCAAAAGGGAAATGGTCAAATAATTCAAAATGAACCTTATTATTTGATGAATTATTATACCCTTTTGATTCATCTATCATTACATTACAAACATATACTTCCTTGGCATATACTCATGATAAAGCGAAAACATGTAGTAATATAATATATAGCCAATAAAATGATCCGGTAAAAATGTGTTTAATAGTCTGGAAATGAATTCACAATATATTGTTAATTTTGAAAAGAAGATTACGAAACAAAACATCTAATTTTGCAAATAAATCTATCTGTTTATATATGGAATATGTTGGAAAAATATCCTCAAATATGTTATAGTAGTTATTGCTAAACTTTTTCTTTTTTAAAATAGCTACATTTTCTAAATTTCCCAATGAACATATATTTATTCTTATAAATAAGTAAATACAATTTATGTACAAAGATAAAATATAAAGACTTTGAGATGATCACATGAAAATTTAAATTCAAGTTCAGTCGGCTTCAGCAACTAGTAATCTTCTTGATCAAAAGCATGGGAAAGATTTCGAATCTCCAAAAGCAAGTTTGCCAGAAAACTTAGGGTAGAGAAAGTGAGAAGTTAAAGCATTGGGCCTGTGATATGTTTCTCCCATGGGTATTATGGGGACGTTCCAGGAGGAAACAATACAAGGCAGGTAACTGGTCTACTCTTGTAAATATGATAACTGGACCTCCAGGAAAACAGAATGATGGTATTCACTTGCTAGGAGGTGAGTTCTTATCTGTAAAATGCTTTCAGTGGGATGTTTTTGTTTCGTGATTGCTTATGGTAAACAAACCTACAACTTATGGATTTATGAATCATAGCTCCCTGCAGAATGTTATATAAGCTACAGAAATCTTGGGGATATAAAATGAATATGTCTCATAATTTAGACACTCCTTGCTTTGTCAGACAATTCACAATCCCTAACTTAGAGAATTTATCAGGTATTTTGGCTGGAAAGCACATGCCTAATGAAGGAAAGAGGACCTGGTGAGATATGCAGAAAGAAGCAGAATCCTCCCTGCAAGCCTTTTGTTTGCTTGTATTCTTAGAAGTATTAAGTTTGATAGTGGATAAAATCTCTATTCTGCATGAGTCTGATGACAACTTAATCCTTTATATTAACTCAAAAGATATGGTTTTGGCTTGTGGTTCTCTCTCAGTAATCTAGCATCTATGCTGCTTTTAATATATTTGTATGCTGTAACAAATTAATGTACAAAGCATTATTACAAAGCTCAAAAAAGCATATAAATGTAAAATGAATATCTGAAATGAATGAAACATTAAAAAACAAGTATTTCTTATGTAAATGGCATAGTCGGTTGAACATTCCCATCCCCCGTTTATTTATGTGTCTTGAAATTTAATATTTGTTTTCCCAGTCATGCTATATAAAGTAGTAAACGTTTTACCATTGGAAAATATAATCTATTGTAACAAGATATCACAGACTTTTAATTAAACTGGCAGAATTATTTTTCCATTACAAATCAAATTAAAGAGATAAAAATAAAGGCTTGATACTAGTACCAATATTGTCTCTTTCTCTCTCTTTTTTACTGTCATATTATGAGTTTATGCCCATATGCAATGTGTTCAACATGTATAGTTTCAGTCAATATATAACCAAATAATTTAACCTTTAATCTAATTATTGCTGGCTTTTTTTTTTTCCTGCCTTAAAGGGAGCACTTTCTCCAATCTATGGGTCTATTTAGAAGGTGTTTCATGCATTTGATCTTACACATATACTGGCTGGAATGTCCTTCAAGTGTAATATCACTCGTGGTTACACCATGGGTTATTCATTGGTAACAATGATCACCACCTGGAATTCTGAGCTCTTATTTGATCGTGTGAGTGCTAGCTCTCCATTGTAACCCAGAGGTTTGGGGGAAAGTAAGTTTCCTTTCCTTTGCTAATTTATTCCTCAGTTTCTATAAACTTAATGTCCTAGTCTGCATAGGTTTACAATAAGAGTGCACTACATTTTGGCTTGAGTCATGATATGTGACCAAAGTAGGGTACTTGTCATTATTTGGTTGTTGGCCTTTGGTGTGTGAATAACTAAATGTATCTACTTTAGCATCATACAGATGTCATCAACAACAGAACAAACATGGAAGTGCTCTCAATAATTTGGGAAACACATTATGTTTTATTCACAAATGCCAGTTTTGTGTTCAGAATACAGTTGTACCATAAAATATGTCACAGAATGACTGGCTAAGAACACGGAGAAATTGGGTCTCTTTTATCATTCTTCAGCTGTGAGAAATCTGCATTGTAGGAAAGAACACTGGATTTTTTTTTTTCATGCATTTGTACAATAAACTTGAATAATTTGTAAGAAGTTACTATATGTTAAAAAAGATGTCATAAAAAGAAAGTTTTGAAATTATGCTTGCAGATAAAAATACTGAAGTGAATATACAGCAAATGGTATCACAATATCAAAGCAGACTTACTAACAAGCAATGGTTACTTAGAGAAAAGACATCACTACAAACCACTGAACTACATATCCAAACTGACATCTCCTGATTTCAGGTATTTCTTACCTGATGACTGTGTCCTATTCCAAGGAAAAAAAGGTGCTAAAATTGGTACTGAAATATGATCGGTAGCTGGGAATTGAGAGGCAATTTTCTTATCATGAAAGCACCACTTTGAACCAGTTTATTCTTGTTTGACCCCCTGCTGAGAATTTGCATTTTGACCCCAGATATACTGAATCAGAATCTACATTTTAACAAGATCCCTAAGTGATTCTTATGTATGCATAAAAGGGAATCCTTGACAATGTCAATCTTTTCTGTCATATGCATATTGCAGGTTGTTAATGAGTTTTCCTCCAATACTGATGACGTAATTTTCTCCATGTAGTCCAGCTTCTCAGATTACTTGTTCAACATACAGATTGAATCAATATGGTGAAAGGATGTAATCCTGATGCACAGTTTCTTGGTTCTAAACCACGAAATATCCCCTTGTTCTGTTCAAATGACTGCATCTTGGTCTGTATATGGTTTCTGCATGAGCACAATTGTTTTGGAATTCTCATTCTTTTCAATGTTATGCATAATTTGTTGTGATCCACACTGTAGAATTCCTTCCCATAGTTAATAAAACACAGGTAAAACTCTTCCTGACATTCTCTGCTTTCATCCAAGAATCATCTGACATCAGCAGTGATGTTCCTCATTCCATGTCCTCTTCTGAATCTGGCTTGAGTTTCTCCTGTTCCCTGTCAATGAACTGCTGCAACTGTTTTTGAATTATCTTCAGCAAAATTTTACTTATGTGCATAGTTAATAATAGTGTTTGATAATTTCCACATTCTGTTGGATCACTTCTCTTTGAAATGGGCAAAAATATGAGTCTTCCAGTCTGTTGGCCAGGTAGCTGTCTTCCAAAATTCTTGCATAGACAGGTAAGCACTTCCAGCATTGCATCTGTTTGTTGAGACATCTCAGTTGGTATATTGTCATTTTCTCAGGCTGTGTTTTTTGCCATTGTCTTCATTGTAGCTTAGACTTCTTCCCTCAGTACCACCATTTCTTGATCATATGTTACCTCCTGAAATGATTGTTCTTCCTATATCGCTCCAGGCATTGTTGTTGTTGTTGTCATTGTTGTTAGGTGCTGTCAAGTCATCTCTGACTCATAGTAACTCTATGCACAGCAGAACGAAACACTGCCTGGTCCCGTACCAGCTCCATGATCCTTGCTATACTTGAGCCCATCACCAGAGCCACTGGGTCAACCCATCTCTTTGAGGGTCTTCCCCTCTTTTCTTGACCCTCCACATTACCAAGCATGACATCCTTCTCCAGGGAATGTTCCCTTCTGACAACACGACCAAAGTAGGTGAGACAAAGTCTGGCCATTCTCACTTCCAAGGAGGATTCTGGCTGCGCTTCCTCCAGGACAGATTTGTTAGTACTTTCTTTGCCAGCACAACAACTCAAAAGCATCTAATCTTCTTTGATCTTCCTTATTCATTGTCTAGCTCTCACATGCATACAACCCCACTGCCATCGAGTCGGATCCAACACATAACAACCCCTCCTTGGGTTTTCGAGGTGGTGTCACTACGGAAGTAGATTGCCCAACCTTCCTTCCGAGGAGTAGCTGGTGGATTTGAACTGCCAGTCTTCTGGTTAGCAGTCAAGTTCCTTAGGCACTACACCACTAGAGGTCCTACGTGCATACAGGTGATTGGAAATACCATGGCTTGTGTCAGGCTCACCTTAGACCTCAAGGAGACATCTTTTCTCTTCAACACTTGAAAGAGGTCCTTTGCAGCCAGTTTGCTCAGTGCTACACGTCATCTGATGTCCTGACTGCTGCTTCCATTGGTGTCGATTGTAGAACCAAGCAATGTGAAGTCTCTGACAACTTCCATCTTTTCTCCATTTATCATGATGCTGTTTATAGGTCCAGTTGTGAGGATTTTTGTTTTCTATATATTGAAATGTAATCCATACTGCAGACTATATGTTCCAGGTATATAGAGAAAAATTGTTGTGTCTTTGATGGTCACTTGCAAGCTTTTAAGATTCCAGGTACTACAAATTGAACAAAGAGATAGCACAGAGGCACTAAACTTGTTATTAGGTAAATTAACAGGAATGTCCCATGAAACCATGATGCTTGACCTCCAAATAGCAAGAAACTGAATTCCATGAGATTTTTATTTGTACATAATCAGTCTCAGAAGCTACTCTTCTTCTTTCTTTCAGTCATTGTTGTAACTATACCTATCACACAACTTGTACCAGTTCAACTTTTCATAGGTATACAACTTATTGACAGTGATTACAGCAATTGGTTGTGCAACCCTGCCAATGTGATACTTGATCACTAATCAGTGTGATACTTCCATCACTATAAACTTCCCTTTTCCTTCTTTCCAACCCCTCATGACCACTAATAACATTTGTTTTCTATGCATTTGTCTTTTCTTGTCTTTCAGTATAATTAAGGTAATACAATATTTTTTCCTTTTGTGATTGACTTATTTCACTCATTATAATGTCACCCATATTGTAGCATGTATCAAGCCCTCATTTCTTCCACTGACTGAGTAGTATTCCATTGTATGTATGTAACATAATTTTTTATCTGTTCATCTGTTAATGTGCATTTAGGTAGTTTCTACCTTTTTGCTATTGTGAATAGTGCTGCAATGAGCATTGATGTTCAAGGCTCTATTTGAGTCTTTGCTTTCAAGTATTTTTCAACAACAGATTATCTGATATACTATCAAAAGCATAAATAGCAAAAGAGAAATAAATAAATGTGACCCCATGAAAGTTAAAAACTCTTTTTCATCAAAAGACTTTCAATAGAAAGACAAGCTACTGAGTGAAAGAATATTTTTGGAAACCATACATCTGACAAGAACCTAAAAAAATATATATATATGTAAAATTACAACAATTTAGCAACAAGAAAACAAATGACCCAATCATAAAACAAGCAAGGGACTTTAATAGACATTTCACCAAAGAGGGTATTCAAATGGCCACCAAGCACATCAAAAGATGTTCAGTGTCATTAGCTATCATAGCAAATTGAAACCACAAGGTGGTTTGGTAAAAATATACCAGTATACCATTATATTCCCACCATGATGGTTAAGATAAAATAATAATAATAAAAAAGGAAAAATAATAAATAAATAAATAAAACTATCCAGAAAATAATAAATGTTGGAGAAGATGTGGGGAAATTTGAATCCTTAGGCATTGTTGTTGGAAATGCAAAATGCAAAACAGTATGGTTGTGGGAAATTGTGGTGGTACCCCCCCCAAAAAACTAAAAATATAACTATCATATGACCCATCAATTCTACTACTAAGTATATACCCATAAAACTTAAGAAGTATTTTTAATGTACTTCAATGATAAAAAAATGATAAAATCTTGACATTAAAAATAATAGATTTATAATTCTATTTCATCATTTTGGGATGTGTCCTGTGTATCTCAGAATCATTCTGTGATGGTGTTCTTCAGCTTTAGCTCTGGTTTTGGCTGAATACTGATTTCAACACTCACCTATTCAGGATTTAGCCAAAAGATTTATTCATTCCACTTTTTTATTTTTCCAGAGCAGATGCTATGTTATATATCAATTTTAGAGTAGAACTATCCTCTCTAGGGTTTTTTTTTGTTTTTATTTGTGGTTTGGGTGAAAGTTAACAGAGCAAATTAATTTTCTACTCAGTAGTTTATACACATTTGTTTTGTAACATTAGTTGTAATTTGCTCAATGTAACGACACTCTGCATGCTTCCTCCTTGGGTTCCCATATCCCTTCATCTTTCTTCCTGCTTCTTTCTGCCTTCTGAACTTTGTTTTCTGGCAAATGCTGCTCTTTTAGTCTAGTATAGTTAATTGTTCTGAGGAGTATGTTCCTCATGAGCATTATTGTACTTGTTATTATTGCTATATGCCGTCGAGTCAGACCTGACTCATAGCGACCCCTCCTTGGTTTCTGAGGCAGTATCACTATGGAAGTAGATTGCCCAACCTTCCTTCAAGGAGTGGCTGGTGGGTTTGAACTACCAACCTTCTGGTTAGTAGTCAAGTGCCTTAAACACTATGCTACCAGTGCTCTCATTATTGCATTTAGGTCTTTTTATTTTTTGGCTGCAAACTGACACTCGGGAGTATGTTCAATTCCAGGTTTGAAATATGTGTAAGACCCAGAGTCTCTGGGGTCCTATCACACCAGGAAGTCTGATGTTTTTTATGATTGTGAGTTTTTTCCTACATTTTTCTCCCATCCTATCCAGGACCTTCTGTGGTCCCCATCAGAGTGCTCAGTAGTGGCAGCCAGGCACCATCTAGTTCTTCTAGTCTCAGAGTAGTGGATGCTGTGGCTCATGTGTTCCATTAGTCATTTGGACTGATTGTTTCCTTGAGTCTTTTACTTTTTTCACTCTTTTTCCTCTGGACAGAGAAAGACCAATAGTTGCATCTTAGATGACAGCTCAGTAGCTCTTAATAGTACTCACCACAGTAGTGGTACTTCCCACCACAGTAGTTTGTAGAACATTGTTTTTGTGAATTATGCTATGGTAATTTAGTTAGCTATCCCCCAGCCTAGTGACTCATTCCCTCAAGATGTTTGGTTATGGTTAAGAAGTTTTCATAATTTTTCCTCCTGTTTGTTCTACTATATACATGGATATATTTACCACACATACAAGTACCTGTGTAAGAATATCCTCTGCCAAACCTATATATGCTCATGGGTATAGTCTTGTTTGCCTACCCATACTTGTTTAGCTTGAATGTGTATCCACGTATGTATCCACCTATAAATTTTTGTTTGTTATTACTGATATTCAATAGTATTTACCTTTGATGTCTGTGACTTTTTTACACCTCTTGTTGTCTTCCTTTGCTGTAGTGATATTGTGCTGATCTCCCCCTTATTGTATATTACCTTTCCCGTCACACAAATTAATGCATGTCTCCTATTTAAACCCACTGCCACGGAGTTGGATTTGACTCCTAGTGACCCCTCCTTGGGTTTCTGAGGCAGTATCACTGCAGAAGTAGATTGCCCAACCTTCGTTCTGAGGAGTGGCTGGTGGGTTTGAACCACCAACCTTCTGGTTAGCAGTCAAATGTCTTAGGCACTACACCACCAGAGCTCTCGTCTACTATTTAGTTTGTGATTTTCTACCTCTCTTTCTCTTCTGTCCCTGGTATCTACCAAAGAATGTTTCTGTATGCAAACCTTTTCTTGATTTTTCATTAATAGTGTCATAAAATAGTTGTCCTTTTATTCTTTCCACTTTGAATATACATAATTTTTGGAGGAAATTGCACTATAAAAAGTTAAAGATTTAAGTTCCAGCTAATTGGGTCTTTCCTTGGACTTTAGGAAGAAAATCCCCAGTAGACATTTCTCTTTACTCCTGGCCTGGATTTATTGGCCTCAAGTTGTCATGGAGTTCCTAAGAGCCCCTTTTATCAAGCCCTTCAGTCTGAAACAGGGATCTTTTTCCACAATGAAGGAGTTTGCCTCTTGGCTTCTTCCACCTTCCACTCTATGCCAACCGTAACTCTGGGTTGCACCATCTCTAGATACACCCAGTACTAATGTTCACTAGTCATTAGTTTTACAGATGCCTTGGGAAACAGTGGAAAGTGCAGAGGACATGCAGTAGGTGGGCTCCTCTGCCACTCCCATAGGCCAGAGCAATACTATTCTTTCAATTCAAGTTTTCTTTTCAATACCTCTTCCATTGGGAGCTGTAGCCTGCTGGTCCTTTACTATTACATAGTAAAGAAAGACCTATTCAATAATCACCTTTTTCCAAGGACAAACATTAATATTTTAAGAGACAGTATACTTTTAGTTCATATTTAGAAATAATATTTCCTCCATTAACAATGTTTTTGCCCTGCCCTTGGAGTGTATGGTTCCCCAATGTTGCTCTGAAGGGCTTTTAATTTCTTTTATACTCTATTCATGACCCTCAGAAATCATAAAAATATACATTAGCCTTTAATGTCCACTTTTATTGGGATCTAGAGACAGACTCGCTATTCTATCCCACTTGGTAGAGTCAGACCCTCCTTTTCCCTTTGATTCATGGGAAATGGAAGCTGGCAATTATCAACATGTCCTACAATTGACCCACAGATCTATAGTCAAAGACCTATATAGTTATTATTGCACCTTAAAGTAAAGAGACACACATGAGAAGAAAAGTAGAATTAAAATGTAATAATAATTCACACTTTCAGTTTACAGTACGGATAATTTTAACTTAACCCAACTTCCAGAGAGTAAAATGGCTGGTCTGAGGGGTCCTGAGGGTGGGCTGTGGCTAGATAGTTATTTTCCAGAATTGGCATAACCCATAGAAGTTGAATTCTCGGCACTATGACCATCCAGTAAGTAAAATTAACTATCCAGAATCATCCAGACAACAGAGAGCTGGGCCTGCTGAGTGGGGAAAGCAGCGGCAGATGGAAAGGTATTTCCTGGTGTGGAAGAGGGAATAAGCAAGGGGACAAAACGGGAAGCTGTTCTGTAGAAAGTCAGAAAGCTGGGTTGTCTTAGTTTTCTGACAATGGATATTAATCATCTGGTATTTCTAGATCATAGAAATGATATACATGCTTGTTTCCAGATATTCTGCTCATTAATTTATTTATTCAACTATTTTTATTGAATATTAGATCTCTGGAGCAATACCAGTGAATAAAACAAATGAAAGTTACCACCAGCATGGGGCTGATGTTTTGCAGAGGGAAGGCAGACAGTAAACAAAAGAACTAAATACTATTAAAAGTATTTCAGATTAGGAAAAGGGCTATGGAGAAAAAGCAGGAAAAGCACAAAAGGAGAGCCTCGTGAGGAGTGAGTGTTAAGATTTAGTAGTTTAACAAGGTTGGTTACTGAGAAGGCAGTATTTGAGTAAATATCCGAAGGAGATGTTTGAACAATGAGGGAGGATCTCTGTTGACATCTGGAGAAAGAGTTCCAAGCAGAGGGAGCACAAATCAAATTTTTTTCTTATCTTCCATGCATCTTCTTAAATTTTTAAACATATAGAATACAGTTAAAATAACTTTTATCATTCTCATTTTTCAATTCTAATGTTTCTGTCAGTTTGTAGTTAAGTTTCAGTTCATTGATTTTTCTTGTCATTATCAAGAGCCATATTTTCCTGCTTCTCTTCATGCTTGATAATTTTTGTGTGGATGACAGAAATGAATTTTATGGATGAGGAAATTGAATTCTTGGGGAGTGACACAGAGAGTGGAAGAAGTTAAGACAATGGTTAAAGGGCATCAAAATAAAAATTTACTTTAAAATTTTGATGTGGCTTGGCCCATTCCTATTGCATTTTCTTAGGAAAAGAATAGAGATACATCTCAGAGCATATCTGCTCATAGCAACTGAATAGTCTATGAATAGCTGAAGAGCAACGGAATATTTTCAATCTTTGTTTTACAATGTATAGCTTTTATTTTTTATTACTATGAAAAATTCAAGACTGTTTTGTGGATAAGAGGAAGAAAAGCCTACATCTAAATGCCACAGCTGCATATTGTGGAAAATGATCCTACTTATGATCTTTATAGCAAGAGTCAATGCTGTTCTTCTGACTGTAAATGAAATCCAGTGTATAATAGGTATTTGGCTTCTATCTTATCTTCCTGTAAAATTTATTAGGCTGTGCCTTGAAAATGAAAATGTTAAACCTTGGAGATTATATGGTACACCAGTGAATACCAGAGGACTAAAGAAAGGAATTATATTCCAGGCCCTAGAATATATAAACTTATGCAAACTTTGTTATAGCTCTGTGACTCATCTAAAAATTAGGAATAATAATGATGTCTCTTATATAACTTTTAAGCATGATAGAATATTGCAGGGCATGAAAAATTTCCCTTTCTCATCTGAAAGATGCTAGTTTCCTCAAATCTAATATTATACCCAAGGGCCAGTTTCTGACTAAATATATCTAGATTGTCTCTTGATGCATTGATTGATTGGTTTGAGGTAAAACATACTTTTCCATTCACCTAAGGCCTGGCACATAACAACAACAATAACAAGGCCTGGCAACTGTACTACATGTTTATGAAATGTTTGATCTCCAACTGCTGATCATTGTACCTGGAAAGAATATGGTCAGTAAATAAGGCAGGAACAAACCATGTAAGGGGAAATAATTCACATAATCAAAGATTTTTCTGAGCCCATTCACCTCCAACACATGTAGTGAATATAAACTGACTCATTAATGCACGAAATATGTTTCGTCTCTCCATCAGGCATAACTTCTGTTGAATCACCTAAATATTTTCTTCCTACCTCTGAGTTCTTTTTCCTCTTCACTATACTCTTAATTATATCAAAGCTCTCTGGTGTATCACTGGTTCCTTCCAATGAGGAGAAAGTTAAGAGTTAATTTATGGACTCAAATTTTGCATTTGATGAGTAGAACTATTAAACTGTATCAAGAAGGAAAAAAAAAAAACAAGGTATTAATAAGTTTTTCTCTATTGTGGAAAGATGTTTAATGTTTACATAATGGTAGTGTAGTGCCTAAGGCACCAGAGCTCCCATAATTTTTTATATTACTGAAATAACAAGAACCTGGCTATTGGTGAGTATTCTTAAGGTCTTCCACAGGAACTAACAGCTGTGGTAGGCTAGTGCCTAAGGCACTTGACTGCTAACCAGAAGGCTGGCGGTCCAAACCCACCAGCCACTCCTCGGAAGGAAGGTGGGGCAATCTGCTTCCGTAGTGATACTGCCTTGGAAACCCAAGGAGGGGTCGCTATGAGTCGGGTCCAACTTGATGGCACATAACAACAACAACACCATTCCAGTCTCAGTGCTAGGAGACTTACATACACTCTTTCTTTTAATTCTATAGCTGTTCTCAGTGAGGCTTATGTAGCTGTAGTGTTTGTCTGTAGGTCACACAGCTAGTTAATGCTGAAGCAGGGTTTGAATCCAGAGTGTCACTCTTGTTTCATTTCTCTGTTATGCATAAAACACTTATACAGTAAATACTTTTATAATAGAATAAATAATAAATGATATGGTACTTTGCACAGTCTCATTCATTTTTTCTTTTTTCAGGGATACTCTTTCTTCAGAGCTTATTTAATTGGTAAAAAACATCATCAAAGAATATGTCATGTCGTCTCTTTGTCTAAAGGTCTGCTAGCTCAGGGGAACTTAATTCTATTTTGGCTGCTTGTTTCTATCTATCTCTATACTGTCTATCTATCTACTTGTCTGTCTATCTATCTATCTATCTATCTATCATCTATCTCTCTGTGATTTTAGAAGAAGAAGCTATCTTCTTATGGTGTAAAGCCTGGGCCTAAAAGGCTTAATTCCCAATTTTCTTCCCCCTCTGTTCCCATGGATAAAACTCCCAAGCCAATCAACTCTTTTTATCTTGGCCTCTAGGTACAATGACTGCTTCTCTGGCTGTACTGGACTTTAGTTCCTTTCCAACCCATACAATTATCCAAATAAACCAATCACATCCTTCAGAGGTCATTCCACCCTCTTATTCCTTGTTGTTCCTGCTTGTTCCTTATGTTCCTGAGTGCAACCCCCATGTGAAACTGCATGGCATTCAGTCAATTGCTGGCAGTCTCATTTTACTAGTATTGGGTGTTGTGTTTTTAGACATTCTTATAATTCTAGGGCAAGTATCTATATCCGTCCTTCACCAACAGGCTGAAGAGGAGACAAATAAAATCCATCTTAGAAATGGACTCTATTAGTTTAAATTTTTAGGTTGGAAATGTAGATGCGGCAAAGGAGTGCCCATTCTGCTTGATAAACTTAAAGTATATATTTTTGTTAGTATTGTTGGTTACTGTGGTAGTTCAGTTTGTGTGCCAATTTGGAGAGGCCTAGTTGAGTGAGTGGCTGGGCAGCTGGTGGTAGTTATTCCCTATGATGAGACTGGCAATCAACTCCATGGTGGGATCTACCACAAGCAGCTGAGTAGCTGCCTTTGGGATGTGGTCTGCTTCTGTATATAAGGAGAAGCCTTGGGAATGGTCTCTAGCCTATGGCATGCTTAGACCCTGCTTGTAGCCATGTCATTGTTCAGCAGCCTGCCATGCTCTCAGCCTGCCATGCTCTGCCGACCTTGGGACTTACAATGGACTTAAGTTAATGGCCTGCTGTCTGGTTTGGTAACATCGGTACTGTGCCTTTTTACTTGTCAACCTTGGCCTTGTCAGCCTCAGCAGCCAGCAGCTGTCTGAGTGAAGAAATGCCTCTAGCTCCAGTGGGCTGGGAGCAGGAGGCAGAGCTGGACCCCAAGGTTGAGGGGCTTTCACCCAGCCCCTAGAGCCTGCCACTTTGAACTTGAACTTAATGCCTCCAAACTGTAAGAAAATAAACTCCTGTTTGTTAAGACCATCCTATTTGTGGTATATTCCTGTCAGAGTGGCACTAGGTAACCAGAACAGTTACTTTATATGAGATTTTCAATATTAGTAGTATAGTATCACTGTAACAATGATTGGCATACTCCGTGTGTTAATGATAAAGAAACACAAAGTTATTTTGATAAAAAATAAGTCTTTATAGAAGATACAGATTGTTTTATTTAGTTCAACATTTTGCCTGAGATAAGAGTGCAGCTTAGAAAACCAGCTTCTCAAGAAATTTCTCTTTCATTTTCATGGAATTTGAACAACAATCTTACAAGTGGAAGAAATGTGGTCTCACACCTGAAAACAAGTTCCTGTTAAGGCTGCAATCCTTTAAAGTGTTCTAATTTTTGTCTCAGACCATTTGTACCGTCACACCAAAGCCTGAAATATGAAATCATGAATTAAGATGGAGAGAAGAGAGCCGAGTGACTATTACGTGCTGGACACTGCTATGTGCTGTTGTCTGGTGGCTCACTCTGTGTAAAGGGAATTGGTAAGTTAGCCTGACCTGAATTTAAAACTGTGTGTCTTTACTCCCATTTTTCTGCCATTATGTACAAATTCCATATGTCAGAACCTACTAAGATTTTAAAATTAAGAAGAAAATAGTAGTAAATGATGAGAAAATTAAAGAAAGATGAGAGAAGTTGGTATGAAATTAATCAAGTGTCAAAAGAATCCTTGGGGAGAAAAGTGGGTAAACATGGTGACTGTGAACTTTCTGAGCTAGTAACATAAAGAGGTTTATGATTTTGGAATTAGCAGATCTCTCAGAAAGAGAGCCTTGATTATCATGTATTTTTATAACTTTTTTTTTTTTAAATCTTTGTATTTTTGCATATTTTACCCCTGAGAGGAATGTATTTTCCCTGTTAATTTTGAAATCCTACTGGTTCTTTCAGCCATTCAGACAGGCCACTGTAATAACTGCTGTCAATAAAAGAGCAATTTGTCTTTTAAACTGAACAACCATAACACCTCCTGTGTTGCCACTAGCTGTTGATCGCAGCCTGAAGGGTTTGCTCCTTCTTTTCAAAAACTATTTTTTAAGGTCATTGCTTAGTTTTGTTAACAAGGCTAAATTTCATTCTATTCCTTTCACATAACTCTCATTGACATACAAGGCTCAAAGTTTTTTATTTTTTCTTTTCACTGTTGTACTCAGTGGTTATTAGGACATTAAACATGTTTTTTTTATTTTAGTAGATTGTTGTGTAGTACATATTGTTTTTCCCTCTAAAATTGGTGTTGCATTACAAATTTAGATTCAGAAAGTACCATTTTGGAGTTAGTATATGTTTTAAGGAAAGGCATGAGATGGTTGGTCTGCAGTTGATTCACGCATGATAAACTAGGCAATTTTGTGGTAATGAACCATTCCAAGATCTTAGTGGCTTAAAACAGCAAAGGTTTACTTTTTGACTATACAGCATGTCTATTATGCGTTACTTGGGAGCTCCGCTCCATTTCCTCCTCACTCCAGGACTCAGGATGATCTGAGTTTCATCATCTGAAACATTTCAGGTTGCATATCAAAGCAAAAGAAAATGTAGCACAGATGCACATGTTCTTAGGACTTCTTTCTGGTAGTGACACACATCTCGTTTGTTTGTATTTCATTAGCCAAAGAAAGTTGCATGACCATGACAAAATTCAAATGTACAAGGTAAATTCAATCTTGCTGTGAAGCAGAAAAATCAAAATATCGGTAAAGTTCTAATGATGACCACAGTAATCATGCACCTGTTTGTATACATATTTTTAAAATATGCCTCCCCCCCAAGGAATTTGTGACAGGATTTTTTTTAATTGATTCTTTATATTCTTTAATTTCCTGGAAGTGTTATTTAGAATTTATGTAAGGAAATGTATTAATATAGATAGACTGTAATAAGCTTTTATACAAATAAAATATATAAATTTATATAAATATCCTGAATTTAACAGATTTTGGATATTGGATAATATTGTATCTGTCTAGTCTGGTACCTTATTTTACAGTTTCCCACTGGGTTAATCTGATTTTGACAATAATAATGTTTGAAGGAATTTTTTAACCTGGGACTTGAATGATAACAGAGTGTTAATTAAAAATCATTAAACACAGAGTCTGTAATGAGAACCATGCACAGTTTACTTAACCAGATAATTTGATGCAAGCATCAAAGTATTAAAATATGAAGACTGATACTGTTTAATCTTTGAATCTTTGACAGCCTAAATTTCAAATTCCAAAATTTCTCCTGACTTAAAATATTTCAGGGCTTTTTTGTGCAACTTTTCCCTAAAAAGTTATTTATATTTTTATGAGATTACATTTTTCCTAAAGCTGATGCTTTTTGTATTGAAAAAATGTTTAAATCTAGTTCAAGTGGTTCTCAAATTTAATTGAATATTTGAATATTCCAGAGAATTTATTAAACTTTTTGCCCAAGCTTGAGACTCCAACTCTGCTAAATGAGTATGTTTTGGATGAAGCCTTGTAATGAGTGTTTTCATAATGTTGGCCCAGAGATGCCAGAGCAATATTGATTTCAACTAATTATGTCAAAAGGAGCTCCAGCAGCTCAGTGGTTAGGACATTTGGTTGTTAACCAAAAGGTCCCTGGTTCGAACCCACTAGCCTCTCTGCAGATGATGAGGCAGTCTGCTTCTGCAAAGATTTACAGCCTTGGAAATACATTGGGGGTTGCTATAAGTCAGAATCGACTCGATGGCAGTGAGTTTGAGTTTGGTTTGAATTATGTCAAATATTCCTAGAAATGTATACTAATTGTTGTAGCTACTGCCATAAATGAAAGAGCCCTGGTGGGTCAAAGGTTACGCACTTGGCTGCTAACCAAAAGTTTGGCAGTTGGAACCTGTCTATCTGCTCTTTGGGAGAAAGACCGGCTGATCTACTCCAGTAAAGATTGTTGTTGTTGTTGTTATGTGCCATTGAGTCAAACCCGACTCATAGCGACCCCTCCTTGGGTTTCCGAGGCAGTATCACTACAGAAGTAGGATTGCCCAACCTTCCTTCCAAGGAGTGGCTGGGGGTTTGAACCGCCAGCCGTCTGGTTAGCAGGCAAGTGTCTTAGCCATTATGCTAGATTACAGCAAAGTAAACCCTATGGGGCAGTTCTGCTCCATCACATAAGATTGCTGTGAGTTGAAAACTGACTTGATGACACTCAACAATAAGAACAACTACTCTCAATGTTAAAACTAAAGCTCAGACAGAGCCATACTCAGAAATAACAAAGTTTAGAATGTTGTTGTTGTTGTTGTTATGTGCCGTCGAGTCAGCCCCGACTCATAGCAACCCCTCCTTAGGTTTCTGAGGCAGTATCACTACGGAAGTAGGATTGCCCAACCTTCCTTCCGAGGAGTGGCTGGTGGGTTTGGGCCGCCAGCCATCTGGTAGCAGGCAAGTGTCTTAGCCACTATGCTACCAGAGCTCCCATAGTTTTGGCATATGTTTAAAAATGGTATATAAATTTTGGATAAAATTTTATAATAACTTATTTTTTAAAGTTTATCATTTAATGCTCTTAATCATACATATTTTATGGAAGAACAGTTTATTCATGCCTTCATGGAACTTATGTTCTTAGAAGGATTATGTGGTTATAGGAGTTTTGATGGTACCTTATCGAATGTTTCTAAAATTAATATGATTTTTTAAAATATTATCCTTTCTTGGTAGATGAGAAAGAATACAATATATCATTTTTTGATTGTAGGTGGGTATTTTTAGACAATCGAACACTAAGATACTAAGATAATAAGCTCAAGAAACAGAAGCCTAGAAAATTTACATGACTTAAGCAAGGAAAGGTAAGGAGAATGGAGGGAGATAGGAGTGTAATGTTTAAGTCACTGAAATCAGGCATTTTCCCACATACTAATATATTGATTCTGTTACTAAAGTTTGTTTTATTGAATAATTGTTAAGAGTCTTATTGCATACAAATAGATGAAATCTTACTACTGATTATTTAATTTTTTTTCTTTTCACTGTTGCACTCAGTGGTTATTAGGACATTAAACATGCAGAGAAACAAACTTCAGAGAAATAAGTCCAGAAATGCATACTTAATACACTGAACACCAAACCAGTTGCAGCCAGTTCAACTTGTGGTGACCCCATGTGTTGCAGAGTAGAACTGCAGTCTGTGCAGTTTTCAAGGCTGACTGGAAGCAGATTGGCAAGCTTTTTTTTCTGAGGTGCCTCTGGGTGTAGAACCACCACCCTTTTAGTTAGTAGTTGATAGCTTATTTGCATCACCCAGAGACTGCAGGGTTCAAATACCAGTTTGAAATAAAAACTTAAATATGTTATTGTAATATCAAGCAGAAATGAAGTCTAACATTAATTTTCATAAATGCACATGCTTAAGGAGAAATGTTTTTAGTTGGAAAATGATAGGAATTTTGTTAGAGCTCTTGCAGAAACTTGTTGGTTATTTCAAGGCCTTTGGTGGTAGGAGATTCTAGCTCTCTTTTAGTCAAATCTTTCTTCAATACACACAGCTTTCCTTTCTCTCAGTGCAGATACAGCACTAGCCCAGACACTGAGTAGCTATGATTCGAGTTATAAACTGAGCAGATGATGCTACAGATGAGCAGAGAGAGAAATGCATAGGCTCGAGAGAGGAAGGCAAATGAGGGAGGCAGGAAATTGTTCTTTTTAAGAGATTGTGAAGAGTTAGAAAAGACAGGGCAAGTGTTAAAGAGGATGAGTGCCCATGTGAAGGAAGAGTGCCTGAGACAGTTAATTATGAAAAATCCAAAGGGAGGAAGAAAAAATGTCAGGTTGGATTAATTTCTGCCCAGACTGACGTCCAGGAAACACAGTTCTGGGACCTGGAGGCGGCGCCATGGGAAGCTGCAGGCGTCCTGTCAGCTGTGTCGGCACTGAGGCTTTTCCAGAAGCGAGAGTCCGTAACTCACGGAAAACACTTACAGGGCTCTACTGGCTCTGGTCTCTCTTTTAGGATAAAACTGAACATTTCTTAAAATGTGCAGGAATGTTTACCTATGTTCTGATTTTGTAAGAGACCTAAAATATTTTTGGTTTTAAGGAAAAAGTTTAGCTGGTAAAATATGCATGAAAACTAAGGATATGTGACTTGCCCAAAGCCACAGAATTTTTGGTTGCAGAACTGGAAATGCAACTCAGGGTTCCTGAATTCCAGGCTCCAGTATTGCTTTTATTCTGCTTTGTTATGTTGCCTGTGTGTAACCCCACCCCACCCTATTTTCTTATGTGAAAAATAGAAAATAACTTGGAACACTGAAAAGGACATTCAATTTGGAAAATGCTTTGAAATATTAGAAATGTATTGCATTTTCAGACATTATTTCAATTATGATTTTATTATTCATAGAATAATACACTAATAACCTACATTACATATTATATACAGAATTTATATAAAATTCTTAACTCACCACCTGCCATATAGTTGTTGTTATTTGCCGTCGAGTCGCCCCCGACCCATAGTAAGTACCTGAAAAATAGTAGCTTAAATTTTTTTTTTCATCTCAGTATTAGGATTGTTATCTGTACCTTTCCTACAGCAGCACAGAGAATCTTCTATCCCTCCTCATGGATTTGAAATCTCCGGTTTGATCGGATGGTAAACAAATGCCCTTCAGGCATTCCCACTACACAATCCCTATTTCCTGGCTTTAATCTAGTCTCATAGACTCTGCCTTCCAGAAATATTATGAGTTAGTATATCCTCTGATGGAATAGTGCCTACAGCATTTAACTGCTAACCAGAAGGCTGGCGATTCAAACTCACCAGCCACTCCTCGGAAGGAAGGTTGGGCAATCTACTTTCTAAGTGATATTGCCTTGGACACCCAAGAAGGGGTCACTATGACTTGGGTCCGACTCGATGGCAGTGAGTTTGGTTTTTTGGTTTTATATCAAAATATAAATATGAAAAAGAGTGTTTCCCATAGGCAAGTTTAGAATGTAATCTAGAAGACAATTGCAGCTATACACAATTACCTTGAGCTGGCTAAGTTAGAGCAATCATGATGGGGAATAAATGAAATTGAGAAGTTTTAGCAATGAATTTTAGAAATTTCTCTATACTTGAGACCAGGTGTTAGCAAATGTTTTGTTAAGAGAGGTGGAATGAGGAAGACAGGGAACTGAAATTACTAGTTGCCTCCTTGAAACATCCTCTTCTCTAACAGAAAAAAAAAGGACACTTACTGATTTTCTGTATAGATTAAAACTCATTGCCCTTGAGTTGGACCGACTCACACCGACCCCTCCTTGAGTTTCTGAGGTGGTATCTCTACAGAAGTAGATCACCCAATCCTCCTTCTGAGGTGTGGCTGGTGGGTTCGAACCACCAGCGTTCTGGTTAGCAGTCAAATGCCTTAAACACTATGCCACCAGAGCTCCTTCTGTGTAAATAGTGATGGCCATTTGACACAACCCTGGCAGCACAATTTATATTAAAATCTTGAGAAAAGCCTCGCCAGAAAATCCTTTAAAAGAGGATTACTTCTCTGGCACAAGCCTGTTTGTTGTTCTTTCTTTCTTACTTTTTAATTCAGTTGTCCTAGTTTTTCCTTCTTGGATCATATTTGTAATGGCTGGAACTTAAGCAACCATCTTGGACCATGAATCAAATTTAAGGTGGGTCCCTGTGCTATGGGACACAGCAAAAAGAGAAAATGAGCCTACAGAGGGTAGGGACCTTGGTCAGGAGCCTCCATGTCTGGTGCTGTGGAATTGGCAAACCTGTATTGATCTGAAGTCTGGAAGAGATGAAATTTTGATCTTATTTAAGTTTCTATTAATTTCCTTCTCTGCTACGCTCTATCATATGCAACTCTTAATAGAGGTAGGGAGCAAAGAAATGGTTGGAAAAAGAAAGGAGACTGGATCTAAAGGTCTGGAGAAAGAGACAGGTGGCTGGAGAGAGATGGAAAAGTTTAGACAATTAGTTAAAGGGCTAGAAAAGGAGGAAAAAAAATAGAGAGAGATGGGAGAAATTTAGAGAAGAGAGAAGTAGGAGGAAGTGAGAAAGAAAGACACTCACTTTATGCTCATGAACATTTCAGTTAGGAGTTAGTATAGCTTTATGCTTGAGCTTATTTAATTTAGATCTATGCCATTTGGAAGCCAAAGCATCTTGCTCAGGTTACTGTTTTGTGTAATTCTTCAGTTTCTTCAGATACCTTTAATTTGTCTTCTATCTTTAAGATAAGTTAAGATCTTTAAGGAAAGTTACCACACAGTACATTTTATTTTTTACTTCCACTTTTGCATAAAATCTGGTGTCATGTTGAGTATATAATTGAAATCTATTCAATATTTTACTGAAATAAAGATTAGTGATTTCATTTTACATGTATTATATACTACTATATATGTTATTTTAATAATTGTATTACATATAGGAGATCAATGTAGTGAATAAATAGTTTCAAAGAATCATAAAGCAATCTGCTGATTGTACATGTATATTTTTGAGCTCTCTCTAAGGTCTAGTACTCTCGAGAGTACAATATGTTTAAAAGTGAAAAATTATATTTTAGTTTTTGTTACTAAACAATTTTAGCCTTTTTTATATAATAATAGATGTTTTTATATCTATTATTATAACATAAGGAACAGCTTTAGTATCTTTAACAATTAGCAAAATAGTGATTTTATTGGTGATAATAAGTAATTAAAATAGATACCGTATTTTTTCTGTACTAGTGATAGTACAGAAAGCTCTATATTCCCACAGAAATGAAATTTCCATTGATTTTCTAAGAATCGCATTTTGTAAAGTATATTTGTATGAACAGCTGTTATTTTCAAAGTGGTGCCTCTGTGAGGGTGGGGGTTGGGATTCGTGTGAATCTATTATCTGCCACCTGCTCACAGTGGTATAGCTTGGATTCTCAGGAGCAAACTACTAACACTGGAGTCTGTATCATTATTCTTCTCCATCTGGGCTGGGCAAGGCTGCCTCACTTTGATGGGCCAACATTGACTCAACAAAGAGAAGGAGGAAAGAAGACGACAATTATTCTGAAGTGGGCAGGCTTCCAGTAGCAGTTAGTGGGTTTATCTTTTATTTCTGTACATTTTAAATTGACAAACATAGAAAATCTCTCTGAAAACATAGACCATACGTTTCCAGGAAACAAAACAGAACAAGGATAAACACTCACAGTCACAAGCAATAATCACAGGCAGAAAGATATTTCTAAACTATCATATAATGTTTAAAGAAATGAAAACCCCACAATTTTTCAATGATCTTTGTAGATTGTGTTCTTGAGTCTATCTAAGGCAACCAGGAGAATGTTACTTTGGAATATGAATGTTTGGAGAGGAAAAGTGTCATCTGTCCATGTATCCTATTTTGTAGATGGACTTCTAACATAAGTCATTTTTTTTTCTACATTTAACTTTTCATAGTTATACATATATGTTGTTTTAAAAATCATAACCTATGTTAAAAGCACCATTTGCAGTGGAATTTTCCTGACTACCTAACTTTAAGTGCTGTTGTTGTCACGTGCCATCGGGTCGGATCCAACTCACAGTGACCCCTCCTTGGATTTCTGAGTGGGTATCAGTACAGAAGTAGATTGCCCAACCTTCCTTCCAAGGAGTGGCTGGTGGATAGCAGTACCTAATTTCTTGTTTCTCTCTATTTCTTTTCTACTTTATTTATTTCCATAGCATTTCTCATAATATGAAATATTGCATATTTAGTTATCTTTTATTACTTCTCCGAATTAGAATAAATACTCCATGAGCTAAGATTTTATATCTTATTTATTCTAGTTTTCCCCCTCCCCCAGAGCCTATAAAGGGATCTTGACATAATTTAACGTTGTAAATTGTGGACTAAAGGAATAAATGAATGAATCAACAAGTAATACCATACCAAAATGTGAAGGAAAAGTACAGAAAATAACAATAGTGTAAAAATGTAAATTTCTTTTCTCAGCTTTTTATAAGTCAGCAGAATCAAAATTAAAGATAATAGAGATTCTGAATAATGCTGTTAGGTGCTGTCGGGTTGGCTCTGACTCATAGCGATCCTACGTACAACAGAATGAAACACTGCCTGGTCCTGTGCCAGCCTCACAGTACTTGTTATACCTAAGCCCATTGTTCCAGCACTGTGTCAATCCGTCTTATTGAGGACCTTCCCTTTTTTCGCTGACCCTACACTTTAAGGTTGGGCAATCCTACTTCCGTAGTGATACTGCCTCGAAAACCCAAGGAGGGGTCGCTATGAGTCGGGGCCGACTCGACGGCACATAACAACAACAACAACAACAACACTTTACCAACCATGAGATCCTTCTCCAAGGAATGATCCCTTCTGACAGTGTGACTAAAGATTATTACTGGTAATTGGAATCCAAAAGTTAGAAACAAAGAATTACCAGTAGTTGGAAAGTAATGGCCTTGGTGAAAGAAATGAACCTTGAGATCACATGATAGGATTTGCAAGACCAACGACTTATTCATTGCAAAGATTTATTCATCTTTTCAACAACATAAATGGCAGCTATACAAGTGAACTTCACATAGATGGAATATACAGGAATCAGAAGGACTACATCTGCGGAAAGAGGTGATAGAAAAGCTCAATCTCTTCAGCCAAAACAAGGCCAGGACTGTGGAACAAAGTTGAATAATATTAGTAATAAATTATTTCACATTTTTAAGGGGACAAATGCTATGGATTACAATATTTATACCACATGTAAAAAGTATGGAAATAAATTTAAAAAGTAGAATTAAAAAAATCCTACAAGTGCTTCAGAATAAAAACTCCCTTCATAAACAATGTGTAGTAAAAAATGAAAAAAGCATCTGATTATAAACTGTTTAGAGAAAAATCAATCAAAGAAACAAAAACTACATTATATCACCTGTAACAACAATATCACATTTACTCAATTAAATGAGATTCTGGGACTTGACTCTATAAATTCAATCTGATGAAAAACTCACTTGCATATGTATTGAAATTCATCAATCACATAGAGATACAATAGCATCGAAACTACCAAGAAGTGAAATAAAATCGATCATATTTAAGTAGGTGTTACTTGGAAAATTTTGAACTATGTGTTTTCACATGCTGCTATAAAATATTTATAAATCTTCACTCATGTATCCAAACGTGTTTTCTTATGCCATCTCATATTTAGTATTTCAATAAAAAGCATTTTCTCTGAGGCTAGTAATAAAACGAAGTTAATGTCTTTTGGCATAAGGGTTTTATCTTCTTTCATGTTTTCAACCTCCTTGTGTTGTTGAGAAAAGTACCCACCTGTGGTTATGAAGAGCCACAGCTCTCATTTTCAAACAGGTCAGCGCTGCCAGTGATGATCCCATGACTGGAGACGATGCATAGGCAATAAACGTCTTCTGTCTCATAAAAAGTGAACCTCGAAAGCTGAGTGTTTATGACAGCAGGAGATATTTACCACTGAGTGACATGTTCATCTACTCTGGGTAAACCACGGAAGCAAACAAAGTAAGATTATCTGAGCATGGATTGAAATGCTTACATTTTTTACATTTTTAAAACTCTTTTATTTTGTTTAGAGGATTTGAAGAAATGGATTTTAAAGAAATATAATTAGTAACTAACGAAGCCTACTATTGTACACAAAGACTGTGTGAGCTGTCTCTATTCAGTTTTATTGAGGCAGGACTTTGGATCCATTTTCGGGAAGAATAGAAGTATGAAAAGATCACTCAAATTCGATGATATTGGCCCCAGAACTAATAGTAAAGTTCAACAAAACAAAACAACAACAACAAAAAAAACAGAACACAACCAATGTTGGTGAGGGTGTGAAGAAAGTGGAACCTTCCTCACCCATTAATTCCTGTCCTTATCCACTATACAACCAGAACTCCTTTTTCCTCTCCTAGAAATGTTTTGTGGAACTATAGAATGGTGCAACCACTGTGGAAAACTGTATGGCATGTCCTTAAAAAGCTGGGAATAGAAATGCCATATAATTTAGCAATCACACTGCTAAGTATATATCTTAAAGAAATAAGAACAGTGACATGAACAGATATATGCACACCCACGTCCATTGCAGAACTATTTAAAAAGATGGAAACAACCTAAATGCCCACCAATGGAGGAATGGATCAACAAACTATAGTACATAAGCACAACAGAATACTATGTGATGTTAAAGACAATGATCAATCTGGGAAACATCTCATAACACGAATGAACATAGAGGATATTGTTGTTGTTGTTGTTATGTGCCATTGAGTCGGACCAGACTCATAGCGACCCCTCCTTGGGTTTCTGAGGCAGTATCACTATGGAAGTAGATTGCCCCATCTTCCTTCCAAGGACTGGTACGGAAGTAGATTGCCCCATCTTCCTTCCGAGGAGTGGCTGGTGGGTTTGAACCACCAGCCTTCTGGTTAGCAGTTAAGTGCCTTAGCCACTATGCTATAGAGGATATTAGGTTAACTGAAATTAGTGAATCACAAAAGGACAAATATTTTATGAGACCACTATTGTAAAAAGTCAAGAGAAGAGTTTCACACAAAAAGAAATGTTCTTTGACGTCTACCAGAGATGGGAGGGGAAGGCAGGGTAAACCACTAACTAGAGAGAAGACACCTGTTAACTTGGGTGAGGAGGAAGGCAAAGGTAGAGAAAATTCTATTGTGTTAGGAACAGTCTCTAATGTCTAGAAAATTGTATCTATGAAGCAATAAATAGGTGAATACCATATACAAAACACTGGATCAGACGATTTATAAAAAAAACATTGATTCTCTTTTTTGCTTTTAAATGTAATAATGCTGAGAAATGAATAAAATCATAACAGGAAAAGTTAAATAATCCCCTATAAAGCCAACACTCACAGACTTTTTTGAAGGATCTCTTTTCAATATTTCGGACATGCATATTTCCTGAGTATCTCATTTTTAATTATTGAAATGCATGTTCTTTATCATAATTCAAAAAGTCTCAACTGGGTAAGGCACAGATTTAAAAATACTTCCTTTTCCAAATTTCTTACTTCAGAAGAAAGAATTGTTAAAAGTTTTGATTGTATTCTTCTCTACTTTTTTCTGTGTATATATATTTCCTGATTATATATATGTACAAATTTAATTTATAAACTATGCATTAACTATGCACGTTTTAAAATATATACAGCAATAATTGATAAATATTTAATCATATTCTTCATATTTATTCTAGTATGAATATTTTCACATTAATATATGAGTCAGGGCTGACTCGACGGCACATAACAACAACAACAACAACAACACATAGTATTGATAGCTATCACTCTCAATGTTGTTGTTGTTATGTGCCATCGAGTCAGACCCGACTCATAGTGACCCCTCCTTGGGTTTCCAAGGCAGTATCACTACGGAAGTAGATTGCCCAACCTTCCTTCTGAGGAGTGGCTGGTGGGTTTGAACCGCCAGCCTTCTGGTTAGCAGTCAAGTGCCTTAGGCACTACGCTGCTACTCTCAATAGTTATACTAAAATCCTAAACTGAGAAATTTAAATAATGTTTACCTATTGTTACGTATTTAGGTTGAATTAACTTTTTACTAGTGGAAGTTGTAATGGAAAATTTTTATCATAATTCAATTTTATTATATTTAGAGTTATATTCCTTAGAAAGATTTCTCAGAGTGGAATTAATGGGTGGGAAGATCTCTAACTTTTAGTGTAAAATTGCTTTTAAGTGTGTTCTACTATTTTTATATTATCACAGCAATGTGTCAGTTATTGAAGCTTAGTTATTGAAAGATTGTAAGCAGAGAAATAATCTCATTCACAAATTGGAGGAGCTGAATGAAGTAGGAAATGAATGAAGTAGGGAATATAGGAATTGTTTGCCAAATACAAGGCAAATAAATAAATAAATAAAAGATATGAAAACCTGAAAAAAACATAGCAGCACAAAACTAGTATTTACTGATTTTTCTATTTACTCATTTATTTTCATTTGACAAAGATTTATTGGGCATATACTCTTTTCTAAGCACTGTCCCAGGCATTGCCTAAACATTGTTTACCAAGGGACAAAGGTGCAGACCCTCTCTTCTGAGTATATAAAAAAAGTAGAAGAATGAATTTCAATGTTTAAGACATAATGGAAAAAATTTGACGGCAAAGATGACCTCCAGTTTTGCTTTGGAGACTAAGTGGATGAAATATACTTTATTCACTCCATTTCTTGCTCTATTTCTGCAATATTTCCTACCTTCCCTCATCATCGCTGGATAGCACCTACTGATCTCTCAGAACTAAAATAGCTATCTCTTTATTTAAGTAGCCTCCATCACCTAACCAGATTGGGAAGATACTACTCTTTGGTGCTTTCTTATTCCCTAAGAACAGACACAAGATGGGTGACTTTTATCCATATATTTAATTTTCACCACTAGATTCTTCTGTTGGTAATGACAACTCATAGACTCATAGTGACATTATAGAGTTTCTATGAGTCAGAATCAAATCAATGGCAGTGGGTTGGTCTTTTATTAAAAAAAAATCTTTTATATGAAAGCAGTGGTGGTTTAGTGTTAGAACTCTCATTCCATGTAGGAGAGTGGAGTTAAATTCCCAGTCAGAACACCTAACTCACAGCCTTCACTTGTCTGTCAGTGGAGGCTTACTGTTGCTGTGATGCTGAACAGGTTTAAGTGGAGCTTCCAGGTTACAACAGACTAGGAATAAAGGCCTGGTGATCTCTTTCCAAAACACCAGCTCGTAGAAACCACATGAATCACAGCAGTTTGGTTTTGCAGAGCATGGGGTCACAATGAGTCAGTGACCTACTGAAAGGCAGTGGACAACAACTAGCCTTTACGTTTTCTGAAGAAAAAGGGTAAACATCATAAAAGAAGCATTGTAGGGATATAAAGACCATTTATGTTTATACCAAAAAAAACAAAACCAGTAATTTCTGGGGAAACATTTTTCTTTTAACCATCTCTTCTTTGCCAAAGTCCAGTGTCTGATCAGCACTTTACCAGTCTGGCATTCTTTATTTTCATCTTTTTCAACAATAGGCTCTGGTTATTCTACCATCCCACAAGGCCATGGATAATGTAATTGTGTGATTGAAATTCTTTCATATTATGCAAAGAGACAAACGGTGTATGAGTGTCATCTTCTTTTGATTTATGCATCGTTTACCATGGAGATGACTCAAGAAACATAATTACTGCTATTAAACTTCATTTTTAAAAGTCATAACTATTTAGAATCTTTGAGAATTGATGTGCTTTTAGAGAACAGAATTTAATGGATATTTTTGAAATTCTTTGAAGGAAAATTCATAACCAAATTATAACTAACATACTTTCCTCTCAAAATGGACTTTTTGTTTTTTCTTGGAAAAACAAAACAAAACAGAGAACTTTCCCAGTTATATTTAAAAAAAAAAAAAAAGGATGGATTTTTTTACACCACTTAGTTTATTCCACATAAAATTTTGTAGACATTATCATATGCTCTCATATTATAAAGGAGCTTTGGTGGTATAGTGTTTAAGGCGTTTGGCTGCTATTTTAACTTTTATGGTGATTTGGGTGAAATTTTACAGAACAAATTGATTTTCCATTAAGCTGTTCATACACATTTTATATCATGACATTAATTGAAATCCCCACAGTGTAACAACACTCTTTCCTACTGCCTCCCCCCACCCCATGGTTACTATTTCCCTTTGTCCTTCTGTCCTATCCACTCCTGTCTTCTGAGTTTTATCCTTGGGCAAATGCTGCCCTTTTGATCTCTTGTGTTGATAATGAGTGCTTACTCCCTTAGTGTTATTGTTCAATTCATATGATCATGTAGTTCTTTTCCTTTGTTTTATTATATAGTGGATTCCATTACATTGATTGTTTTTCTAATGTCGAACCATCCTTGCATACCTGGTATGAATTCCACTTGGTCATGATATATTATATTTTAAATATAGTGTTGGAATTCTATTGGCTACAATTTTTTTTGAAGATCTTTGCATCTATATTCTTCAGGGATATAGGTCTATAATTTTTTTTAGTGTTGTCTTTACCTAACTTTGGTATTAGGGTTATGCTTGCTTCATAAAATTATTTGGGAGTATCCCATCTTTTCTATCTTCTGGAAGAGTTTGAGTAAGGTTGGTGTCAGCTCTTCTCTGAATGTATGGTAGAATTCTCCAATGGTCAGGACTTTTGTTTGTTTTAAACAATATGTTTAATTTCTTCTTTTGTTATTGGCTTATTCCAATTTTCTATCTCAGTGTTTGTTAGTTTATGTAGGTCATGTGTTTCTATAAATTTGTCCATTTCTTCTAGGTTTTCAAGTATGTTGGAGTATGGTTATTCATAATTCTGTTATTATCCTTATTTACATTAGTTCTGTTGTGATGTCACCCATTTCATTTCTTATTTGTGTTATTTACAATGTCTCTTTTCCTTAGTTAAATATGTCAGTGGTTTATCAATTTTGTTAATATTTTCAAAGAACTAACTTCTAGATTTATTGATTGATACTGTTGTTTTTCTGTTTCATTTTTATCTGTTCTAATCTTTATTATTTACTTTCTTCTGGAGAGTAGACTGCTTTTTTTTAATCAAAATAGATTTATTTACATATGTACTTTGTACATTCAAGTTGTTTATCTTCTAGGATTCACAGGAAACAATGAAATATTGAATAAGAAATGCCAGAAGGTAATATTTGATGATTGTTTTTTAAATATATTTGAAAGTTAAGGGTTGATTTATAATGTGATAAACATTGATAAATGTAACTTATATGTGCAAAAGTTTCTTGTGATGTTCTTGTGGCCACAATTACTTCTATCTTTTCCAAAATATTCCACCACCATTAGCATAAACTCTTTGTCTTGCAAACAAAAGCTTCTTCTTTCCCTCTTCTCCTACCCTTGTTAATCACTACTAATCTTTGGTATCTCTCTCTCTCTCTCTCTGTATATTTCTTAAACCTTTCTAGGAATTTCACACATACACCCATCCCTAGTAACCATCAAAGTAAGCTCCCTTCCATGTATAAACCTTTTCTTGACTTTTTACGATAGTGGACTAATAAAATATTTGACCTGTGATTGACTTATTTCACTCACCATAATGTCCTCCAAGTTCATCCATGTTATGTGATTTTACAGATTCTATGTTATTCTTCAGGGCTGCATAGTATTCCACTGTGTATATATACCACTGTTTGGTCATCCATTCCTTCATTCATGGGCACTTAGGTTGTTACCATCTCTTTGCTATTGTGAATAGTGCCGTGATGAACATGTCTGTGCATATATCTATTTGTGTTCTGGTTCTCACTTCTTTAGGATATATACCTAGTAATATGATTACTAGGTCAAATATTATTTCCATTTTCAACTTTTTAAGGAATCACCATACCAGTTTACACAGTGGTTGTATTATTTTACATTCCCACCAGCAGTGCATGAGCATCCCAATCTCTCCACATCCTTGCCAGCATTTGTTATTTTCTAGCTTGTTGAACTTGACTGTTAATGCTGGGGTAAAATTGTATCTTATGGTTATTTTGATTTGCATCTCCCTAATGGCTAATGATTGTGAACATTTCTTCATGTGTTTGTTGGCTGCCTGGATATCTTCTTTGGTGAAGTGTCTGTCTGTTCATGCTTCTGCCCATTTTCTGATTATATTGTCTTTTGAATGTTGAGGAGTTGGAGTTTCCTATAAATTTTAGATAAGTCCTTTGTCAGATATGCCATTGCTGAATATTTTTTTCCCAATCCGTAGGTTTTCTTTTTACTCACTTGGAGAAGTCTTTTGATATATATAAGAATTTAATTTTTCATAAGGTCCCAATCATCTAGTTTATCTTCCACTGTTTGTGCATCTTGGGTTATGCTTGATAGTCTGTTTATGCCATAAATCAAGGACCCTAGGTTTAGCCCTATTTTTTATTTGATGAACTTTATAGTTTTAAGTTTCACATTTAAGTCTTTGATCTGTCTGGGTTTAGTTTTTGTGTAGGGTGTAAGGTATAGATCTTGTTTCAGTTTTCTGCAAATAGATATCCAGTTTTGCTAGCACCATTTGTGAAAAAACTACTTCTTCCCCATTTAAGGATTTTGGCCCTTTGTCAAAGATCAGCTGATTGTAGGTGGATGGATCTATTTCTGGGTTACCATTTCTGTTCTACTTGTCTATGTATCTGCCACTGTGCCATTATCAGACTGTTTTGACTACTGTGACTACAGAGTAGGTTTTGAGATCTGTGAGTGTTAGACCTCTTACTTTGTTCTTCTTCTTCAATAGTGCTTTACTTATTCGAGTTCTCTTTTCTTTCCATATAAAATTAGTAATTGGCTTTTCCATGTCTTTATAGAATGTGGAATCTGGATTAGGATTGCATTGAATGTATAGATTGCTTTGGGTAGTATTGACATTTTTACAATGTTCAATTTTCCTATCCATGAGCATGGTATATTCTTCCATTTACGTAGATCTCTTACAGTTTCATGAAGTAATGTTTTGTAGTTTTCTTTGTATAGGTCTTTTATGTTCATGGTAAGATTTATTCCAAATATATTATCATTTGGTAGCTATTGTAAATGGTATTTATTTCCTTATTTCCTTTTCAGAGACCTCTTTACTGGTGTAGAGGAATCCATGTGATCTTTGTATGTTGTTCTTGTATCCTGCCACTATGCTAAATCTTTCAAAAAGTTCCTGTAGTTTTCTTGCTGTGTCTCTTGGGTTTTCTATATATAGGATTATATCATCTGCAAATAGGCATAGTTTTACTTTTTCCTTACCAATTTGGATGCCTTTCATTTCCCTTTCTTGCCTTATTGCCCAGGCTAGGACTTCCAATACAATGTTGAATAGAAGTATAGGTAGAGGACATCCTTGTCTGCTTCCTGTTCATGAAGGGAATAGTTTCAATCTCTCTCCATTGAGAATAGTGTTGGCTGTTGGTTTTGTATATACACCCTCAATTATGTTGAGGAATTTCCCTCCTGTTCTCATTTTTCTGAGAGTGTTTATCAGGAGTGGGTGTTAGATTTTATCAAATTCCTTTTCTGCAGCCATTGATATGATCATGTGATTCTTCTCCTTTATTTTTCTTATGTGATGATAGCATTGATGATTTTTGTAACGTTGAGCCATCCTTGCACGCCTGGTATGGATTCACTTGATTATTATGTTCTTTTTTTGTTGTTTGTTATGTTTTTGGAGCCTATTGGCTAGGATTTTGTTGAAGATTTTTGCATCTGTATTTGTGAGGGCTATTGGTCTGTAGCTTTCCCTACTAATGATGTCTTTGCCTGGTTTTGGTATCAGGGTTATGCTTGCTTCTTAAAATGAATTTGAGAGGTTTCCATCCTTTTCTATGTTCTGGAATAGTTTGAGTAGGACTGGAGGATTGGTGTCAGCTTTTCTCTGAATGATTGGTAGAATTCTCCAGTGAAATCATCTGAGTCAGGGCTTTTATTTTTTAGTGACCTGTCAATTTCTTCTTTTGTTATGGTTCTGTTCAAATTTTCTAACTCTGTGTTAATTTTAGAAATTAACTAGTGTGTTTCTAGAAATTTGTCCTTTTGTCCTAGGTTTTCAAATTTTTTTGGAGTACAGTTCTTCATATTATCCTGATTTTATCCTTTTTATTTATGTTGGTTCTGTTGTGACATCACCCATTTCATTTCTTATTCAAGTTATTTGCATTTTCTCCTTCTTTTCCTTTGTTAAGTTTGCCAGTAGTTTGTCAATTTTTGAAATCTTTACAAAGAACCAACTTCTATTCTTATTGATTTTTTTCTATTTTCTATTTCATTTTATTTCTGCTCTAATCTTTACTATTTCTTTTGTTCTCATGACTGTAGGTTTTTTTTTTTTTCTTTTTGCTGCTCATTTTCTAAGGTGTTGATTTTGACTCTTTCTTCTGTTTTGATGTGTGCATCTATTGTTATAAATTGTCCTCTGATCACTGTTTTTGCTGTGTCCCAAAGATATTGGTACATTTGTTTTCATTCTCATTTGATTCAAGGAATTTTTTAATTTCTTCTGTTATCTAGCTGTTTTTGAGGAAGAGGTTATTCAGTTTCCATATGTTCTCACTTTTTCCATTGGTCTTCCTAATGTTGATGTCTAATTTTGTAACATTGTGATCTGAAAAGATGCTTTGTAGTATTTCAGTATTTTAAAATTTATTGAGGCTTGTTTTGTGGCCTAACCTATGGTCTATCCTGCAGAATGTTCCATGTTGCTAGAAAAGAATGTGTACTGTGGATGAAATGCTCTGTAGATGTCTAGAAGTTCACATTGATTGATCATTGTTTAGTTCTTCTGCGTCTTTATTGAGTTTCTTTCCAGCTGTATCCAGTGTATCCAGTGAAAGATACACTGAAAGTGGTGGATTAAAGTTTCCACTATGACTGTGGAGTCATCTATTTATGTTTTCAATTATGTTAAAGTTTGTTTTATGTGTTTTGGGGCTCTTTGATTGGGTGCACAGATATGTATTATATTTTCTTTCTCAGTTGATCCTTTATTCATTATATAATATCCTTCTTCACCTCTTATGATCATTTTTATCTTAAAGTTCTTTTTATCAGAAATCAATACAGTCACTCTTGCCCTTTTTTGGTTACCATTTTCTGGATATTTCTTTTCCAACTTTTAATTTTTAATCTTTTTTTGTCTTTGTGGCTAAGGTGAATCTCTTATAAACAGCTTATCGATGAGTCATGTTTTCTTATTCAGTCTGCAACTCTCCACCTCTTGAGTGGTGCATTTAATCCATATACATTCAGTGTAATTATAGACAAGTATGAAATTATTGATGTTATTTTGTAAAGTGACAAAATGTGTTTTTTTGTGGTGTTGCTAATTTCTTTGTTCCATATAATTTCTGTGGTGAACTCATTTTTTTAATGAATCATGTTATCACCTCCTTCATTGCTATTGTTTTAGTATTTGCTAAATAGTTGTGTTGTACTCATTTTTATTTTTATGTAAAAGTTTATTATTTTTCTTTGAAATTACCTTGTGATTTATTATTTTCTCCCCAATTTTAAAACATCTGTTCTATCTCTCAATTGTCTTTACTTCCTCACCATTTAGAAGTTCTGTAACTACCTATTTATTTTCTCTTTTTTGTTTGTAATTGTCGTCATTTGCCAATTGATGTCTCTGGCTCCCTGTTTACAGTCTTGTAAGATTATTTTAGTTTGGATACTTTTATAGCAGGGTTGGTGTTTGGGTTATATGTCATCATGTGTGTTAATCATCAGTTGTGTGCAGTTGTTGGTTCTCTGTCTGAAGGCGTCCCTTTAACATCTCTTGCAAGGTTGGTCTTGTTTTAACAAATTCCTTTAATTTCTGTTTATTTGGAAATCTCCTAATTTCACCATCATCTTTGAGAGACAATTTTGCTAGGTGTATAACCCTTAGTTGGAATTTTTTCTTTCAGTGTTTTATGTATATCATCCCATTGCTTTCTTGTTTGTGCAGTTTCTGTCAAGAATAGAGAGCTTGGTCTTATTGGCTGCCCTTCATAGGTAACTTTCCATTTTTCTTGTGCTGCTTTTAGGATTCTTTATTTTTCTTTGGCTTTAGTGAGTTTCATGATGATATGTCTTGGTGATTTTCTTTTGGGGTCTATTCTGTTTGTGGTTCATTGAACTTCTTGAATAGATATATTCTCATCTTTCATCATATTAGGGAAATTCTCTTCCAACAAATCTTCAACAATTTTCTCTGTAGTTTTATTTGTTTCTTCATTTTCTTGAATTCCAATTACACATAGGTCATTCCTCTTGATGATATCCCATATGAATCTTAGGCTTTCTTTATTTTGTTTTGATCTTTTTTCTGATTGATCCCTTAATAAAGTAGTATTGAACTATTTGTCTTTAATCTCATTAAGTCTGTATTCCATTGATTCGATTCTACTCCATTGCCCCCTCAATATATTATCTATTTCTGAAATCTTGGTATTAATCTTTTGGATTTCTGTTTGTTGTTTTTGTATCATTTCTAACTTTTTGTTTATTTTGTCAGTTTGTTCATGTATTGTTTTCTAAATTGTAGTAGAATTGTGTCTTTGCTTTCCCTAATTTTGTGTTTTCCTTGATCTGTCTCTCAATGTGTTGAAAATACCCAACTATAACTCTTTTGAATTCTTCATCAGGATGTTCCAATGCTGCTTCTTCCTCAGGAATGTTTTCTGGGTTTCTATCCTGGTCCCTTGTTTCTAATACTTTATCTTGCTTCTTTGTGTGGATTGTGATGGTCTGTTGTCTCCAAAACATTGTGATGGTGTTGTATTTATGTTTAATTTTTTGTTGTATGTTGTAGTGATTTACTCATGATTTTTTTTTTTTTCATTTATTTTGTTTTGATATGTCTCTGTGAGCAGGGTACTATGCTCCTCTATTCATTAGTTAGCACTTAGGCACTCACCACCTGTGCCCTGGTGGATGTGATAGAGAATGAGAGTGTGCACAGATCTCTGTCAGTTGTTAGTAAAGAACAGTTGAGTTGACCTGTTACTGGCCCCCATCTATCATGGTTAGTTGGTGCCTTCAGTGGATGGGGCTGCAGGAGGTGCAGCTATAGTTGGGTTGGGTTGGAATGGTTGCTGTCTACTAAACAGTTAGACAGAAAAAAAGAGGGAAAGAGGGAAGAAAACACACACACACACAAAAAGGAATAAAAAATTTAAACTGTATAAACAAACAGGAACCATCACCAAAAAAAAAGGCAACAAATTAGAAAAAAATTTTTAAAATGTATTTTAAAAAGACAAAGTAAAGAAAATGAGTAAAAGAAAAAAAAAAAAAATCTGGAGAGAGACCAATGAGAGAAAAGAGCAAGAATAGAAAATAGTAAAGAAACAAATGGTAAAACTGAAAAAGGGAAAAGTAAGAATGGTAAAAACCAAAGGAAAGAAAAAAAGAACTGAACCAGGAAAAGGGAAGAGAAAAAAAAAAAAAAAGAGAGAGAGAGAAGGGGAAGAGAAAAATAAATAAATAAAAAGGAAGGAAAGTGGAAGATAAAAGGAATCATTTAAAAACAAAGAAAATTAAAACTGTGGGGGCAGGGCACAGCACCCAGGCCTTGTCAGGGCACATACCAAGATGGTATTCTTGCTGGTCAAGAAGGTGGCTGGAAGTGAGTAATCACCACACCTCTGTTCACCAGGAGGGTGTGGGGTATAAGAATAACAAGGGGAATATCACAGCTTTCTAGTCATCAACCTCCAGTGTGGTTGCCCATGCTGTCCTAGGCAATGGAGCCTATTCTTACTTCGTTCTTCAGGTCAGAACCCCATGTGGATATATTAAAAATGACCACATTGCTTGCAAATATTCAAAATGGCTGTGTCCTGAGGACAGCTGACAGTCCCCAGGTCTGTTTGTCTCCTTCTTCGTTGCTTTCCTTTCTGGTTGTCAGGCACCAGTGCAGTTCTTGCCCATGTAGTCCTTGGCGAGCAGAGACAATTCTTAGATTTTTACTGGAATACTGCTTGCAAATATTTAAAATGGCTGTGCAATCCGTATAGTGGGCAGTCCCCAGCTATGCTTTTCTGCTTCTTCCCTGTTTTCTTTTCTGGTTGTCAGGCACCCATGCAGTTCTCACCCATGTAGTCCTTGGTGAGCAGAGCCAATTCTTAGGTGGGTACTGGCAACACAATGAAACACACTGCCGTCGAGTCCAATCTGACTCATAGTGACTCCTCCTTGGGTTTCCGAGGTGGTATCACTATGGAAGTAGATTGCACAACCTTCATTCTAAGGAGTGCCTGGTGGGTTTGAACCGCCAGCCTTCTGGTTAGCAGTCAAATGCCTTAGGCACTACACTACCAGAGCTCCTGGGTTGGGTTGGTACTACTGGAGATGCACTTAAATATTCAAAATGGCTGTATCCAAAACAGCTGGCAGCCCACAACACCATTTGTCTCCTTACTGTTTTCATTCAGGCTCTTCTGCTAATTGGTGTTTAATCCACTTCTTCACCATTCCCTTCAAAGCTTAGGGTTCCAGGATTATCTTCTGTACAGGTTTCAATTAGTTTTCCATTGGTTTCTTGCAGGGGGGGTCTGTGTAGCTTTTCTGTCTATTCTGCCATCTTGCCAGGACTCCAAGAGTAGACTTTTTTGGTTGCTCTTTTACTAATTGTTTGAGTTATTGGGTTAAAGTGTTAATTTTCTTTTTTCCTTGATACTTGACTTTATTGCTTTAAAACCTGTGATTTACAGATGACAGAATCTAGCTTGCTGAAATGAGGAGGACTTGAAGCGCTTACTGATAAACATCAAAGACTCTAGCCTTCAGTATGGATTACACCTCAACATAAAGAAAACAAAAACCCTAACAACTGGAACAATAAGAAACATCATGATAAGCAGAGAAGATTGATGTCAAAGATTTCATTTTACTTGTATCCATAATCAATATCCATGGAAGCAGCAGTTAAGGAAATCAAACAACATATTTCATTGTGCAAATCTGCCTCAAAAGACCTCTTTAAAGTGTTAAAGAGCAAAGATTTCACTTTGAAGAGTAACGTGTGCCTTACTAAAGCCATGGTATTTTCAATCATCTCATATGCATGTGATCGCTGGACAAGGAATAAGGAAGACCAAAAAAAAGACTTGATGTATTTGAATTATGGTGTTTTGGAGAATATTGAATATACAACACACTGCTTGAAGAATGAACAGCTCTGTCTTGGAGGAAGTACAGCAGAATATTCCCTATAAGTTAGGGTTATGATACTTTGTTTCTCTTATTTTTGTCATGTTATATAGGAAGTACCAGTCTGTGGAGAAAGACATCATGCTGGTATATACAGAGTCACCCAAAAAGAGGAAGATCCTCAATGAGATGGATTGACAAATCAACTGCAAAGATGGCCTCAAACATAGGAAGGATTTGATAATGATGCAGGACAGGACTGTGTTTCATTTTCTTGTATGTAGGGTTGCTATGAGTTGGAACTGACTCAGTTGCACCTAACAACAATGTGCACAGTGAGATAAAAGAAAATATTATACAAACCATACTTATACTAAAAATTGTTTGTTGTTAATGATAGTTACATAATGTGAAATATAAGAATGCTTAGATGTTAGTGTATTCTGGTTCATGACTGACTTTGCCATTTTTGATATTCAATGAACAATTGCACGTAATACAAATTGTGTGTGAAATACTGTAGTACTTAAGATCCTGTGTCAACTTGGCTGCGGCATGATTTTGGTGGCTAGCAGCTGTGATGTTGGATGAGATTGGATGTGATGTAATCACTTTCATGGTGGAATCTGCTGTGAGCAGCCAATTAGGTAGGGGGGAATTGCCTTCATGGTGTGGCCTGCTTCCAGTATATATGCAAAAGTTTTGGGAAAGGACTTTAGCTTTTCAGCTCATTTTGGATTCTGTGTTTGGCCCATCATCATCTCCAGTTATTGGACTTGAACTAGTGGACTGTGGTATTTCTTTCTGATCTTGAGATTGTGGCTTGCACAGCCTATGAGCCAACAATCTGCCATTTTACCTACTGATCTTGGATTTGTTAGAATTCACTGCTCTAACAGATGCCCAAAATGTGGAAGCACAAGTGGAGAGCACATCCTTGCACCTGAAATCCCTGCACTGAGACTATGGCAGAGAGACCAGAAGAGAGACTGTGGCGGCAGAACTGAGAGACTGACAAGACAGAGCAGTGGGCTTGCTGGCCCACAGAGCAAGAAAGCTGAGTGTCTTTGGGCAGAATGTTCCCTAGTAAAGTGGGTTGTTTGCCTTCAGGCACTAATTGGTAGTGCGGAAGAGCTTTGTAATACTTTGTAACACTTGCTGGAACAGGGCACAGGCCAGGCTGGCCTCTTTGAGAGAATAAGAAAACAGGAAGCAAAAGTTGAAGAGAGAAGGAAGACTGGAAGCAAAGCTACCTCATTCACAAAGGGTAGGATCATGATCTCTGGGGTTTTGAAGGGTGGAACTGCCAGAGCCTCCTAGATTTCAAAGAGTCAAATCTTCATCAACTCATTTCTGGAATGTGGGACTGCTGTACATGAGTGTCAGTAAAACAGGGCCATATCCACTACCTAAAGTTGAGGGGTGGGGCTGCAATGCCTAAGGGGCAGAAGAACTGGACCTGGGGGTGAGGTCACCATTCAGGTGGAATAGGAGAACTGGGTCACCCAATGAAGGAGATGTGTACAGCTGGCAAGTTGACAAAGGGTGGATTGTGGTAGTTAACATGTATCAACTTGGCTGGGCCATGGTTTTGAGTGTCTTGGCATCTATGATGTAGTTATTCCTCAGGATTAGATTGGATTTGGTGTAATCACTTACATGGTGGTATCTGCTGTGAGCAGCTAATCAGTTGAAGGGAATTTGCCTTCAGGGTGTGGTCTGCTTCCAGTATATATATGGAAAGGATCCTGCATTTGGGACGTTCGTCATCTCCAGTTCCTGGATTTGAACCAATAATCTTGGATTCATCAGTTTTAGCAGCCAGCACCTGCATGAATCAGGAGAAGCCTCCAGCTTCTTACAGCAGGCTTGAAAAAAGAGGCAGACCTGATGCTCAAGATCAAGGGGCCTCCACCCAGCTCCTACAGTGAACATTCTGAATTCAGCCTTATAGTTTAGTCATCCTCTAGAGCTGGCACTCTGAATTCATACTTCTAGCCTCCTAAGCTATGAGAGAATATATTTCTGTTTGTTAAAGCCATCCACTTGTGGTACTTCTGTTATAGAAACACTAGAGAACTAAGAGAAAGACTTTTTCCTTTTTAACAAATGTCCATTGTTCAAAAAATTTATCAAAAATTTTAAACTGGTACTTTGGCATTTTGGGGTTCAAACATACAAATAATAATAATAATAGTAATGACCAGAAGAAATGGAGTCATTGAGTTTGATCATCTCACAGCTCCATCAGTGTATCTGTCACTCAGAAGTGTGAACTGATAACTTTATATAGAAATTGAAAGAGGAAAGTGCAAATTAACAATAAATTGAACTCATATTTTTTGTCAAAAGGGAATTTTCTGTTTGCCTGAATGGGAGAGCTGCACTCTAAGAGTCTCCTTTATCTTGTGTAAGGTCTTGGGAAAGTGTTTGTACAGGTCCCTGGGTTATGCAAGCAGTTTGCACTTGGCTCCTAATCAAACGATTGGATGTTTGACCTCACCCAGTGGTACCACAGATGAAAGGCCTGGAAACCTGTTTCTGAAAAGATTACAGCCAATAAAACTCTGTGCAGCAGCCATGCTCTGTAACACATGAGGTCACTGTGACTTTGGAGTTGACTCAGTATCAATGAGTGTGTTTTAGCTTTGTGTTCAGGGATTGACAGAATTTCAGAAGTGGAAATCTTTAGAGTTTGTCAGACTTGCAGCTGTGACTTCCAAAAGCATAACCACTGGAGTGAGGCACTTGATGATTGAATATTTTCTAGAAGCATTGGGCTGTCATTGATTGGTTGGCTTTCTGGACTATGGGTTTACTACTGATTGATTGGCCTGCAGGAGGTTAACACTATCATTGATTAGCTAAATTTCAAAAGCTAAATTGCTGAAGGGAGATTGTTGTTGAACCCATTGATTTTCAGAAGCATGATCTCAGGGGAAAGGCTGTCACAGATTAGCTGACTGTCAGTGCATGTGTACCAATATGAAGTTTTTTTCTAGAGAAGAGTAGGCTTTTGGTTCCTTGAATATGAAAAATAAATATTTTTTACTCTCATTTTGCCCACCCTGCCTTGGGCTTCCCTTAACCAAACCTATAGGAGGTATTATAAGGAATTGTCCAGATTTTGATTTGTAGAGGTGTGATTTTCATTTAGTGTTGCCATTTAAGTGATTTAAGGACTAATTATCATGGCCTAAAAAATAACTGTGCTGTTTTTTTAGAATTTATTGAAAAAGCTGAGTACAAGGCTTTTAAAGCGTTCTGACAAAGTCAACACAAGACGGAGTACAAAGTCATTAATTATAGGACATATCTTAAACAGTTATAAGACACTTGGCAACCTTACTTACAAAACAAGTAATTTCTCTAATTAGGTCTCATATTTTGTGCCAAAGTTATCTTTTATCCATTATACATTTTAAGCAGAAGAAAATTCTGTTTATGAATCTTAAGCATCTTAAACATAAGAGTATGACTTGTAAAAAAAAGAAAAAAAAATAGTATGACTCTCCCACCCCACACCCCTAAGGGGAGCACATCTTTATAGTATTCTTTATGGGAAAATGCCCACATACAGATTGTCACCTGCATCACATTTTTCATCCTAATAAAACAAGGTTAGAAATATATGGTGTTTCAGGAGATAAGCGCATAAGTACAGGTAAAACTGATTTATCAAGTGGTTGTTCTGGTTACCTAACAACAGGAATATACCACATATGGGAAGGCCTTAACAAACAGGAGTTTATTCTCTTAGTTTGGAGGCTTTAAGTCTGAGTGCAAAGTGCCAGGCTCTAGGGGCTGGGTGAAAGCTCATAAGCCTTGGGCTTCAGCTCTGCCTCTTGCTCCCGGCCCACTGAAGCTAGAGGCTTTTCTTCACTCAGACGGCTGCTGGCTGCTGAGGCTGACAAGCCCAAGGTTGACAAGTAAAGAGGCACAGTCCTGATGTTATCAAACCACATGGCAGGCCATTCATTCAAGTCCATTGAAAGTCCCAAGGTCAGCAGGGCATGGCAAAACAATGACACAGCTACATGTAGGTTCAAGTGTGCCATAAGCTAGAGACCATTCCCAAAGCTGCTTCTTATACACGGGAAGCAGACCACATACCAAAAGCAGCTATTCAGCTGCTCCAATAGATTCCACCATGGAGTTAATTAGCAGTCTCACCATGGGGAATAACTACATTCAGCTACCTAGCCACTCAGCCAGGCCCAGCCACATTGACACACAAATGTAACCACCACAGTAGTTCAGGAGCTCTGGTGGTTGAGTGGGTAAGGCATTTAGCTGCTAACTGGAAGGTCTGTGGTTCATATCCACCAGCTGCTCTATGGGAGGAAGATGGGGCAATCAACTTCAGTAAAGATTTACAGCCTTGGAAACCTAATGGATGGGAGTCAAAATTGATTGGGTCACAGTGGGTTTGGTCATTCTGGGTTGACATCCTGCTAATAATTTGCATTTCCACCCCAGATACACTAAGTCAGAATCTACATAAAGGGATCTGTAAGAATCACCTGGAGATCTATGAGTCAATCAGGGATCTTGTTAACATGTAGAATCTGATTTAGTGTGTCTGGGGTGGAAATGCAAATTATCAACAGGGGGTCAAACAGAAATAAACTGATTTGAAGACCTGCTCAGAACTTCCTGATCTTGAATAAGATTTTTTTTTAAATTGTCATTGGAAGAGACTGTAACAGTCTGAGGCCAAGATGAGTGAGGCCATTACCCATGATCACACAGTTAATATTAGTGTTGGAGCTGGGATTGGATACCTGGTACCCTGGCTATTATTCCATCTCTCTTTTTCATGCTGTAGGTTAGTGAGATGGTTAGCTGAACAGGCCTGGGAGTTAAGCAAACATGATTCAAAAAAATTTGTACTACTTATAAAGAGAAGATGGAAGGAATACATAGTCATTGTATCAAAAAGAATTGGTTGATGTTCATCCACTTCAGGAGATGGCATATGATCAAGAAGCAATGGTACTGAAGGAAGAAGTTGAAGCTTCACTGAAGGAATTGGCAAAAAGCAAGGTTCCAGTAATTGATGGAGTACCCACTGAGATGTTTCAACAAATGGGTGCCTTGCTGGAGGCACTCACTTGGTTATGCCAGAGATTTGGAAGACAGTTACCTGGCCAACTGACTGGAAGAGATCCATATTCGTCCCCATTCCAAAGAAAGCTGATCCCACAGAATGTGGAAAATTTTGAACAATATCATTAATATCACACACAAGAAAAATTTTGCTGAAGATAATTCAAAACTGGTTGCAGTAGTATATTGACAGATAACTTCCAGGCATACAAGTTGCATTCAGAGCAGAACATGGAATGAGGGATATCTCTGCTGTCAGATGCATTTTGGCTGAAAGTAAAGAATACCAGAAAGATGTTTACCTCTGTTTTATTGACTATGTAAAGGTATTCGACTGTGTGGATCATAAAAAAATTATGGATAACATTGAGAAGAATGGGAATTCCAGAACACTTAATTGTGCTCATGAGTAATCTGTATATAGACCAGAAGGTCTATATACTGTTTGAAAGGAGGCTGTTTTAAAGAACAATGGGATACAGCATGGTTTAAAATCAGGAAGGGAGTGTGTCAGAGTTGTATCCTTTCATCATACTTATTCAGTCTGTATGATGAGCAAAATAATCCGAGAAGCTGGACTATGTGAAGAAGAACGTGGCATAGGATTGGAGGAAGCATCACTAACAACCTGCAATATGCAGATGAAACAACCTTGCTTGTTGAAAGTGAAGATGACTTGAAGCACTTACTGTTGAAGATTAACAGTATGGATTACACCTCAAAATAAAGAAAATGAAAATCCTCACAACTGGACAAATAAGCAGCATGATAATAAATGGAGAGAAGATTGAGGTTGTCAAGGATTTCATATTATTTGGTTCCACAATCAACACCAATGGAAGGAGCAGTGAAGACATCAGATGACATAGTGCACTGGGCAAGTCTGCTGCAAAAGACCTCTTTCAAGTGCTGAAGAGCAAAGATGTCTCTTTGAAGACTAGAGGTGCCTAACCCAAACCATGGTGTTTTCAATCACCTCATATGCATGTGAAAGCTGGACAATGAGTAAGAAAGGCCAAAGAAGAGTTGATGCTTTTGAGTTGTGATGTTGGCAAAGAATACTGAAAGTACCATGGATGCCACAAAAACTAACAATTCGGTCCTGGAAGGCATGCAGCCAGAATGCTCCTTGGAAGTGAGAATGATCTGATTTCATCTCACCTACTTTGGTCATGTTGTCAGAAGGTACCATTCCCTGGAAAAGGATATCATGCTTGGTAAATAGGAGGGTCAATGAAAAAGGGGAAGGCCCTCAGCAAGATGGATTGACACAGTGGCTGCAATGATGGGCTCAGGTATAGCAAGGATTGTGAGGCTGGCGCAGGACCTGGCAGTGTTTTTTTCTGTTGTACATGGGGTCTCTAGGAGTCGGAGCCAACTCGACAGCAGTAAAACTAAGAACAGTAACAGCTCACTAGCTGGATGAATATGGCAAGTTATTTAACGTCCCTAACCCTCAATTTCCCCTCAGTAAAATAGGGGTAATGGCAATGCCTACCTCATAGGCTTGATGTGTCACATGAGATCATACATGTGATGTGCTTGACACAGGGATTGATATATATGTTCAATAAATATTATTACTATTTCATCATCATTGCTATTATTCTTTAAGTTATTTTGTTTTTGTTGTTGAGAATATACACAGGAAAACATACACCAATTCAACTGGGCTACGTGTACAATTGAATGATATTGATTACATTCTTTGGGCTGTGCAAGCATTCTCACCCTCCTTTTCTGGGTTTTTCCTTCTCCATTAACATAAATTCAATGTCCTCTAAAATCCTATCTAATCTTTCAAGTTGCTGTTGTTA
>NW_006921705.1:2777477-2789180 GCF_000298275.1 Orycteropus afer afer | reverse complement strand
TATATGTATATGTATAGTTATATATATAGACCATTCTTAAAAGAGCTTAAAGCTCAAGACAGACATTTTTAAGTAGCTAAGATAAGCTATTGTTTGGTTTTAAGAAGACTTAAGGGGATATTTTGGTTCAAAGTTTAAAGATCATTTCCAGGCAATAGTTTCAGGGATTTATCCAGTTCATGGCTCCAGAATGTCTAGAGTTAATGAGAATTTGAAATTCTCTTTTGCATTTCCTCCCTTTTGATCAGGATTCTTCAATGGAATATTTGTTCAAAATGTTCAATAATAGTAACCAGGTATCACCCAGTTCTTCAGATCTCTTGGTCAAGGAGGCAGTAGTTCATGGAGGCAATTAGCCACATGGCCCATATCCCCCTCCTATTCATGACTTTGCTTCTTCTTTTGAATACAGACCAATCGTCATGGCTTGGATGGCCCCTTGGAAGCTTTTAAGACCCCAGGCACTATACAATTAACAAGGAGATAGAACAGAAACACTAAACTCGTTATTAGGCCAATTAACTGGGATATCCCATGAAACCATAAACCTAAACCTTCAAACCAAGAAATCAAATCCCATGATGTTTTCAATAGCACATAAGCAGCCTCAGCAGGTAATCTTTATATTTTTTGTCATTGTTGTAAAAGTATATATCACCTAACTTTCACCAATTCAAAATGTTACAGGTATACAATTTATTGACTTTAAAGTTTGTTAGTGAGTGGAAGGGGGGAGGGGTGGTAAAAGAGCGGGTTAATGGTGATGGAGAAATCACATTGATTAAGGGTAGGGTTGCATAACCAATTATGTTATTATTATTTTCTTGTTGTTAGGTGCCATCAAGTTGGTTGTGACTCATAGCAACCCTGTGTGCAACAGAATGGAACCCTGCCTAGTCCTATAGCATTCATTGAGAGGCTTCCTGTTTTTCATTAACTCTGGCATTTGACCACTAATGGTGGTGAGTTCAACTCACCAGCCACTCCTCGAAAGGAAGATTGGGCAACCTACTTCTGTAGAGAGACTTCCTCAGAAACAGAAGGAGGGGTCACTATGAGTCAAATCGACTGGATGGTAGTGAGTTTGTTTTTTTGGTTTTTGGTACTTCACCAGGCATGATGTCCTTTTTTCCAGTGACTGATCCCTCATAATAAAACATTCAAAGTACAGGAGATGAAGTCTTGCCATCCTAGCTTCTAAGGAGCATTCTGGCTGTACTTCTCCCATGACATACTTGTTCATTATTCTGGCAGTCCACTGTAAATTTGACATTCTTTATCAACACCATAATTCAAAGACATTAGTTCTTTGGTCCAGCTTTCACATGAGTAGGAGGTGATTGAAAATTCCATGGCTTGTGTGAGGTGCAACTTAGTCTTCAATGTGACATCTTTGCTTTTAAACACTTTAAGGATATCTTTTGTAGCAAAATGTAATTTTATTTCTTGACTGCTGCTTCCATGGACATAGATTGTGAATCCAAGTAAAATGAAATCCTTGACATCTTCAATTTCTCTCTGTTTATCATGATGCTGCTTCTCGGTCCAGTTGTGCGGAGTTTTGTTTTCTTTATATGGAGATATAATCCATATTGAAGGCTATAGTCTTTGATTTTCATCAGTAAGTGTTTCAAGTTCTTTTTGCTTTGGCAAATAAGCCTATGTTATCTGCATATCACAGATTGTTAATGTGTCTACCTTCCATCCTAAAGCCCCATTCTTCTTCATGTAATCCAACTTCTGGGATTATTGCCCAGCATAGAGATTGAATAAATATGGTGAAATGATACAACCCTGACACACATCTTTCCTGATTTTAATCCACACAGTAGCTCCTTTTCTGTTCAAAAGAGGACAACTTGGTCTAACTACAGGTTCCACATGACCATAAGTGTTCTGAAATTCCTGTTCTTCCTGGTGTTATTAATAATGTACCATGCCCCACAGTGTTGAATGCCTTTATAGTCAATAAAATAAAACACACATAAACATCTTTCTGGTATTCTTTGCTTTAAGCCAAGATATATCTGACATCAGCAGTGTCAGACCCTTGTTCCATGTCCTTTTTTGAATCTAGCTTGAAGGTTTGGTAGTTCCCTGGCAATGCACTACTGCATCCGTTTTTGAATTATCATCACCCAAAATTTACTTTCATGGGATATCAATGATCTTGTTTGATAATTTCTGCATCCCAATGAATTACCTTTCTTTGGGATGGATGTGGATCACTTCCAGTTGGTTGACCAGTTAGCTGTGTTCCAAATTTCTTGGCATAGATAAGCAAAAACTTTCAGTATTGCATCTGTTTGTTGAAACATCTCAAGTCATATTCCTTTCATTCTAGGTACTTGGTTTTCTTCTGTGCCTTCAGGATAGATTGGACTTCTTCCTTCAGTATTATTAGTTCTTGATCAAATATCAACCAATTCTTTTTGGTAGAGTAACTCTTTATTCCTTCCGTCTTCTTTTGATGCTTCCTCCATTGTTAAAAATCTATGCCCATAGAATCCTTTGATATTGCAACTTGAAGCTTGAGTTTTTCCTTCAGTTCTTTCAGCTTGAGAAATGCTGACTGTGTTCTTTGTTGTTGGTTTTCTAACCCCAGGTCTTTCACATTTCATTATGGTACTTTACTTTGTCTTTTCTTGCCACCCTTTTAAATCTTCTGTTCAGCTATTTTACTTCATTGTTTCTTCCACTCACTTTATTGACTATGTTGAGGAGCAAGATTCAGAGTCTCTTCTGACATGCACTTTGGTCTTTTTTTCTTTCCTGTCTTTTTAAGGAACTTCTGCTTTCTTCATGCATGATTTCCTTGATGTCATCCCACAACTCATTTGGTCTTCAGTCATTAATTCAGTGCATTAAATCTGTTCTAGCCAAACCCACCAGCCACTCCTCAGAAGGAAGATTGGGCAATCTACTTCTGTAGTGATACTGCCTCGGAAACCCAAGGAGGGGTCGCTATGTGTTGGATCCGACTCAATAAAGCTGATTTTTTTTTTTTTTTTTTAGTTATAGTCTCTAAATTCAGGTAGGATATACTCAAGGTCATATGATGAGTACCGTATCAATCACAGTTCTACTCTGACAACCATACTGTCACCATTTAGTGGCTTCACAATCCCCTAAAATCTCAGATTCTTCCAATGAGTTTTCTGCATTTGTCTGTCCAAACATGGAGAAGACAGACCATGGATAATCATGCAAGTTTTGGAAGACCAGGCCTGCAGGTGGTATTTATCAGTTCTTCCAATGTTCCTATGACACTGAAGCCTAAGCAATGTAGCTGTGAGCCCATGGAGGTAAGGAAAATGGAATTTGGAGAACAGAAATGAAGTAGAGAACATAACATGCTATTTTGAGAGAAATATGACCATCTGAATAACCCTATTACAGATCATTTATTTGACATTCACAACATACCAGTTAACTTAATGTTAATATATTAATAATAATAATATAATGTATTATTATTCTCTGCAATTGATAAAGAAATTGAAAACATATGTGAATTGCTCAGTTATTCACTGAGAGAATGGTACAGCTTGAATTCTCTATTAGATACTATAAACCTTCATCTAAATTCTTGGTTTTATATACATATTAGTACTTTGGGTAGAACATTTGATGACTATTTCATTAGAAAAGTGTTCAGATCAATTGGATTAACTAACATGCCAGTCACTGAAAATTATCTTAATATTTTTAAAATTAAATTTTAATTTTATAGCATTATTTTTTGAAGCAGCAAGACAATTTCGTAGATACAGTACTGTACTGTAGTAAATTACCTGGTATGGCTTTTCTAGCCATAAGTCTTTGTAAAACCCTTGGTGGAATTTGCTGTTGAGCAACTGAGGAGCTCCTGATTGTTAAAATTATACACCTGGGGTATTTCTGTTGAGAATGGCACAAAGCAATGTTCTGGGAAGTTTTTTCTCTCACAGGTGCTTAGAATTCTGATGTTATGATTGGTTAGTTTAGCCACTCTGCCAGGCTCAAAAGGAGCCCTCCGAGAGGCAGAAGGAGTCTCTCTGACTGCTGGCTGAGAAAGATGTGCTCCTGAGAGAAATGTGCTCCTGAGAGACATGTGTTGCTAAGAGACACCAAGAGACATGCATTGCTGAGAGAGACACCAAGAGACCTGTACTGGTAGGAGAGAGACTGTTGGCTGAGAGATGGCGAGACTGAGAGAGACTGAACGTTTTTCCTGAACTTGAATTGTAGCCTGGTGCTTCCCTAATAAACCCCATAATCTGTGAGTTCTGTGTGGCCACTGCAACAAATTATTGAACCCAGCAGAGAGAAGGTGGGTGCTGCAGGAGGAATGGTTGGTGTCAGGGTTGGTGAAAGGGCTGGAGGGAGGCAGCATGTTTGGCTTCACAGGGATAGGCCTTGGGCTACTGATGGTGATTCTGTCTTCCTCTTATGGGGTTAGAGGAGGTCAGAAGATGTGGCCTCCTTGCCCCTTTGGCAAATGACTTTGTAGATTTCTTAATCACCTTTCTAGAACTAAAGACTAACTTATTGCTGCTTTTTGAATAAAATTTCAGTTTGTTTAGCTAGATGTCACATTTTTCTAAACTTCTTAGTTCTGTGAATGACTAGAGTGCCTTAATATTCTTCTGAATTCTATGCCTATTTAATTAAGTAATATCTTTCTTGAGGAATCTTTTGAGAGCAGTAATATTGTACCCTGACCTTTAAATATTAATGGGTTTTAGGCAGTGTTTGGATATTTTTAAAACTACTCCAACTAATAATTAAATAAAAATGTGGTTATAAATAACATCCATATTTGACAGAAGTAATAATTTTCTAAATGGCAATATTGAATTTTTATGTGGATTATCTCAGTGGTATTTTCAAAGAATACACTTGGAAATTGCTGAGGAAAAGCCTCTAGAAGTTGTTTTAACCTTTAAATTTTCTTTCCTTAATACTGAATAATCCTAGGCAATTTACTGTTAGCTAATGTATATTTAAGTAGAACATTAGTTAATCTCTTGGCTGCAATTCAAAAGGTTGCAATTCCAACCCACCCGCCATTCTGAGGGAGAAAGATATGGCAGTCTGCTTCCATAAAGATCGTTGTTGTTGTTGTTGTTATGTGCCGTCGAGTCGGCCCCGACTCATAGCGACCCCTCCTTGGGTTTCCGAGGCAGTATCATTACGGAAGTAGGATTGCCCAACCTTTCTTCCGAGGAGTGGCTGGTGGGTTTGAACCGCCAGCCGTCTGGTTAGCAGGCAAGTGTCTTAGCCACTATGCTACCAGAGCTCCCAAATCTTCCATAAAGATTACATCCTTGGAAATCCTGCAGGGTAGCTCTACTTTGTCTTTGACTCAATGGCAATGGTTTTATTTATTTATTTGAAAGTACATTTACTGGACTTTTATGAAAGGCATATATGAAAAGGTGAACAACTCAAATTGGTGGTGAGACATTTCTTTCCTGTTAGGTTTAATTCATATTTCTGTAAATGTTTGTCATATCAGTAAATATAAATGTACATAGCAGAAACAGCATTTATTTCCAATGTTAGTTAAACTTTCACATTGAAATCTTTATAAAAATTTTCAGTTTGTATTAAGTTCTTTTTTTTTTTCTAATCAATTATGTAATGAATTTATTTTTAACATCTTATTGTGATTTGGGTAAAAGTTTACAGAGCAAATCAGTTTTCCATTCAGTATTCATACCCATTTTGATTCATGCCATTGATTGTAATCCTCAAAATACAGCATTACTTATTCCACTTCTCACTGTATTTCCTGTTTCCATTTCTCCATCTTTCCTGTCATTCCCTACCTTCTGTACTTTGTCCTTGGGCCAGTAATGTCCTTTTGATCTCATACAGTTGATTGTTCTACAAGGTGCATACCTCCCTGATGTTACAGTATAAATCAAAAAACCAAACTCACTGCCATTGAGTTGATTTGACTCATAGGGACCCCTCCTTGGGTTTCCAAGGCAGTATATCTACAGAAGTAGATTGCCCAATCTTCCTTCTGAGGAGTGGCTGGTGGGTTTGAACCACCAGCCTTCTGGATAGGAGTCAAATGCCTTAGGCACTATGCCACCAGAGCTGTATGTTACAGTATTGTTGTTGTTGTTGTTATGTGCTGTTGAGTGGGACCCGACTCATAGTGACTTCTCCTTGGGTTTCCCAGGCGGTATCACTACAGAAGTAGATTTCTTAACCTTCCTTCTGAGGAGTGCTAACCAGTAGCCTTCTGGTTAGCAGTCAAGTGCCTTAGGCACTATGCTACCAGAGCTCCCATGTTACAGTATAGACCTGTCTATTGTTTGGCAGCAAGTTGAGCCACAGGGGTAACTTCATTTCCAGGCTTGAAGAACAACCAACGGCAACAATTTTAGGGATTCCAGCAGTTACTATCTGACCTGTGAGCCTGGTCATTTTTATGATTTTGAGTTTTGTTCTGCATTTCTCTCCCACTTTTATCCAGGACCTTCTAATATGATCCCTTTTAGAGCAGTTGGCATCATCTAGTTCTTCTGGTCTCAGGGTTGTAGAGACTAAGCTTTGCATTGTCCATTAGTCTTTTGCACCGATTATTTCCGTGTGTCTTTGATTTTCTTTACTCTTCCTTGTTCTAGGCAAGGACAAAGAAATACTTTCACCTTAGATGACCACTCACAAGCTTTTAAGACCCAAGTCACTACTCACCAAAGTAGGATGTAGAATATTTTCTTTGTAGATTATGTTGTGCCAGTTGACTTTGATGTCCATTGAGACTGTGGTCCTGAGCCCCCAGGCCCAGTATCTCATTTCTTCAAGATATTAAATTCTTTTTGCTTTTCTGTAACCAATCTAAGTTAATTATTTTTCATGGGTGTCATTGCCTGATTTTATGAGATGATTAGTAAAAAAACTTTGGAAATAAATTTCTTAAAGTTTGCTTAAGATAATTGCCAAGTAACTTCTGTGTTTTTATTTTTTTTCTATAAAATTTGGGAAAAAAAACCTACAGAAATTAGAGCATGTGGAAATTCTTCCTACATTTTCTGCTCCTTTAAAAATCTAGATCTGTGGGTTGTTGTTGTTGTTGTTGTTTTGCCATCGAGTCGGCCCCGACTCATAGCAACCCCTCCTTGGGTTTCCGAGGCAGTATCACTATGGGAGTAGGATTGCCCAACCTTCCGAGGAGTGGCTGGTGGGTTTGAACCGCCAGCCGTCTGGTTAGCAGGCAAGTGTCTTAGCCACTATGCTACCAGAGCTCGTTAGAACAAGCATGCACTATTTTAAACAAATGGTTTTTATGTTAAATTGATTTCTTAAAAAGTAGAATGTTTTAAGAGGAAAAGCGTAATTACCACCTAAATTCTGCAGAGAATTCATGTAAGATGAGGGCCAGAATTAAGCATATTTTGTATAAAATAGTCATTAGTAGCTGACAGTCTCCTAAATCTTACATGTTGCAGAATCATCAAGAGATATAAGGGTTGGCAGACAAAATGCATACAGTTCAGGGCACTCAGTTATGTTTGTACTTCAGAGAGTGAATGTTTGCTTCTGTATAAATGTATCCCAAAATTACTGGTTATTTACCTTAAATTAAATGTAACTGGGTATCTTGTGTTTTTATTTGCTAAATCTCGCAACCTTAACATGCACTGATCTCTCTTTCTCAGTTCCAGTTTAAACATTTTCGAGTGATTGACCCAGTTTATGGACTTCCAGGTCAATTGTCAATATAAAGGGATGCATTTCTTTTTAGAGTAGCAATAGCTGGCCTGAAATGTGGCAGGGGTGAAAGAATGGATGAATAGCTAAGAAGATTTGCAGTTAGGTATTCAAAAAAGAAATCAGGATAGTCATGACTGTGTTCTGAGTTTAAGCTTGTTCCTAAGGCCCAGCTCTACTTGTTTTCTTAAGTTTTCTGAGATATGTTTGCATCCTTATAATTAATTACTTAAGCTACTTCAAGAAGGATACCTATAATTTGCAGCCAAATACCTCTAACTACCTTCTTAATGATAATTTCAGATACTGTGGAAAATTTATTGCAACAATATTTGCCTGATGACAACAACAAATATTTTATTTTGGAGCCCTGGGGCCTATAAATTGCTCCTACTAGAACTTCAGCTTTATCCAATCAAAGATTTAGGATTTGTCATTACATCTTATAAGAAGAAAAGTAGTTTGATTGCATGCAAATTTGGTAAAAAGAAAAGCTGTTTCAAGGACTATAAATCCTATTCATCTATTTCTCTTCGGTAGAAGATAGGGCTTCCTGTTCAGCTAGTACAAGAGCATATTTTAATTTTCTGACTAAAATTGGTACCACTGAAAAATGCATACAGACAGAGAAAATATGTTCAACACAGAATATCTGGAACCCAATATCTTACATCTAGTTCTGTGTGTTGTGCTGAGGTATATATCAGGAAGAAGCTAATCTTTGTGAGATCCAGAAACCACTGTATGGAATGAACTTTCTAAAATCTTTGCCTTTTAAAATTTTGGTCCTTTCCATAAGGTAACTTGCCTCCCTAAAATATCAGAGATATTGACTATATTTTTCTGGGCTCTGACATGAAACTGTAATTTACAGAGCTACAGATGAGGGAGTTGGTCTTTGTAGCCATTTTTTATTTAATGCTCAGTTATGGGAAGTCATATGGCTTAATCTTGCAAATATCATATGCTACCATGGATAATTTGTGATTCAAATGTTGTATACATGAGAGAAATAAAGAAAAATCTTCTGATATTGTATTTGTCATTATCCTCCTATAATCACGGGGAAGAAGAAACAATCAGAACCACAAGCATATAATAAGTGCATTGTCACTATTTTTTTTTATTAAGAAGTCAGTCTAAAATAATGAATTTTATTTAATTAATAACAGAATTGAATCAAGTAGTTGGATTTGCCAAGATTAGTGCCAAATGCATTAAGTTATTAGAGTTGCTTTTAATCTGATGTGATACTAAGAGCAGGGACATTGGACATTCACTTTGGAACTTTTTCTAACAGTGATGTTTCACATGTGTGTAGACTTCTACAGTGTCAACCTGAGAGCTCTTGAAGAGTAGCTTAAAGTTGCATTCCAAGGAAGGAAAAATTCCAAATATCAAGCTTTCAAATTTTAAGGTGGAATTCTGAACCCTACAATAGTTTATATTGAGATTGGTACATTTAAATTTCCTTCCAAATTAAAGATAATGTATCCAAAATAGCTTAATGGCCACAACTGGCTAATTTTAAACTATTATCAACACATTGGCTAATTATATCTTTGAATTATGATTTAAACAAAAGTACAACTCAATCCACCCTTTTAATCTTCCAAATATGTATATCTTAATGAAACAAAAATTTATTAATATATCTGTTGAGAGTGAAAGAACTTTTTTTTTCTCAGAAAACAAGTTTTATTGTTTGTTTGTTTGCTTTTCAATGTCCAGTAACTAGTAAATTGATAGAAACCTGGGCATATTCTTCATTCATTCAGTAAATATTTATCAAATGATGTTCTGGGCTAGATTCTGAAGGAATATGTAAAGAATATGAATCAAAACCTTTTCTATAGCAGCAGAAAAAGTTGGTTGTGTTGAAATTTAAAATTGTGTAGTAAATATCAACTTTTATTTTATTATTTATTTCACTATGAAATCAAAGCTGTAGTTCATATTGAGAGAGAGCTGAAATTTTTAATAACAGCAGGGAAACATTTTCTCCAAAGTCATAGTAAAAAATTCACATCCAGAGAATTAACAGTGCAGGGAGGATTTTGAGATTAAATGTTAAAAAAAAAAATTCTGGGCACCTCATATTCCAGCTGGTCAAGAAGCAATGCCAATATAGATGATCACTTCTGAAAAAAAATAAGGAAAACTATTTCTGCCTACTAGTCTCGCTTTTCACTCACTATAACCAAAAAACAAACTCACTGCTGTCAAGTTGGATCTGACTCATAGTGACCTCTCCTTGGGTTTCTGAGGCGGTATCACTATGGAAGATTTCCCAACCTTCCTTCCGAGGAGTGCCTGGTGGATTTGAACTGCCAGCCTTCTGGTTAGTAGTCAAATGCCTTAACCACTACACCACCAGAGCTCCCTTTCACTCACTATACCAGGTTGCTGCTGTTGTTGTTATGTGCCATCGAGTAGACCCTGACTCACAGCAACCCCTCCTTGGGTTTCCGAGGCAGTGTCACTCAGAAGTAGATTGCCCCATCTTCCTTCCGAAGAGTGGCTGTTGGGCTGGTGGGTACCTATACCAGGTAGATGTGTAATAATATAATTCTAATACCAAACAGTAGGTCCAATTGCTTTGGATATGGTTTGTAAACATCTCACAGTATGTGTTGTAAATATGTATTTATACTGGAGCCACCAGCCACTCCTCAGAAGGAAGTTGGGCAAACTACTTCCATAGTGATAATTGCCTCAGCAACCCAAAGAGGGGTCACTATGAGTCGGGTCTGAACTGGATGGCACATAAGAACAACAACAACAACATATTGGATATAATAAATAAATAAAGAGTGGACTGAAGTCCTACTCTTACTTAAGTCACACCCTTACCCAAGTCACGCCCTTGCTTGAGTCACACCTTTTATCTTACAGTAGATAAAAAGAGAGAGAAGTGAGCAGAGAGGATTATACTGGATAATAAATACATATTGTCTTGTCTCAATAATGTTTTATGGGTTTCTGACAGGGTTAGAATAGTACAGTCTTTATTGTAAATATTGTGAGATATTTACAAAGCACATCCAAAGCAATTAGACTTACTGTTTGATACTAGAATTATATTATTATAAATGTATGTGGTAGGTGGTATATTTGTTAAACAACAGTATTACAGTCTTTATTGTAAATATTGTGAGATATTTACAAAGCACATCCAAAGCAATTGGACTTACTATTTGATACTAGAATTATATTTATTATACATGTACGTGGTAGGTGGTATATTTGTTAAACAATGAGCACAGATTTATGAGGGATTTTATTAGCATATGGTAGTGTTGTAACAGAAGAGCTGAGCTGAGCCAGTGATTTCATTCATAGGAACTCTCAAGGAATTTCTTTGAAATTCTATTCATGTTGAGAGGATTATCTAAGGCAACATCTTACTCCAGAGACAAAGTACTGGCCATGTTTAGCTTTTATGAGGAGTGATGGAGAAGCCAGCAGGTGCTCCAGCTCAGCAATCTTCAACATTGGTACTGCTCTGGGAGAAAAATTGGCCTGAGAAAGAGAGAGACAAACCTATTTTGTGTAAGCTAGGGCTGACAGTTGGTTTTTTATTCTAACAGTTTCCAAGGGAATAATGTTATTTACATTTAATGTGTTATTTTTGTATTTTAGATTTAATTATTCTAGTCCATATTCTTACACTGTAGACAAATTCTTGACATCTGTGCATGATGATGGTGGTGGATTGTAAGAGTGAAGAAGCATATTTATGTACAATGTGATTTTAATGTATAATCAGCTTTAATTCTGACATCAAATTTAGGAAAGCTGTAATTTTCAAGGAGTCCCTGTGTGGTGCATACTATATGCTCAGCTGCTAAGTGAAAGGTTGGAGGTTTGAGTCCATCCAGGGGTACCTTGGAAGGAAGGCCTGTTGTTGTTGTTGTTGTTATGTGCCATCGAGTCGGCCCCGACTCATAGTGACCCCTCCTTGGGTTTCCGAGGCAGTATCACTACGGAAGT
>NW_006921705.1:2770510-2776892 GCF_000298275.1 Orycteropus afer afer | reverse complement strand
ACCAGAAGGCAGGAGGTTCAAACCCACCAGCCACTCCTTGGAAGGAAGGTTGGGCAATCTACTTCTGTAGTGATACTGCCTCAGAAAACCAAGGAGGGGTCTCTATGAGTCGGGACCAACTTGACGACACACAACAACAACAGAGCATAGTTCTACTCTGACACATATAGGGTCTTCCTGAGCTGGAATTGACTCTATAACAACTATTTTAGTTATAATTTCCAAATTAAAAAATGATTAAACTGAGTTGAAACATTTTGTTAAAGGCAATGCAGGGCAGTAGAGTCAGAAAAGCATTAGTGGTTAAAAACTTGGAATCTGAATGCCGTCTGCCTTGAATTCCTTGAACTATAAGTTGTTTTAACTGGAATAAGTTCCTTAACATCTTTAAACATCTGTTTTTATTATCTTAAAACATTTAAAGTTCTAATTAGTAATATTAGAAATATACTACACTGCTGTCCCACAGTTAATGCTCAATATATTTTAGTTACAATTATATTTAATATATGACAAAGACAAGAATCAAAGCTGGTCTATCTTAGTTCAAAGAGCAGAGAGCATAATTTATGGCATTGGAATGCTTATATTAGGTTTTGGGAAATTTGGTCATTTTGAAGCATTTTTGAAAAACCAATGACTTACATTGCAAACCTTAAATGACAGAGTACAATGGAAGAGAGGGCTATTGGGTTTCCTGGATATGTTCAGGGCTGTTATAATACCTAATCTGAGAGGTAAGCAGGGGAAGAAATAAAATAAAGGGAAGCCTTAAATGAATAATGCCACCTCTTAAATGGGGAATAGAGAATATTCTCACAATCCAATTCAACTCACCCTTAACAAAGACCTTGTTCTCATCCTGCCAAAGTGCTTATAATCAACAGCTTTCCACTTCTTGTCCATATATATTCCTTCCAGAAAATATATGGTCTCCTCTTTCAGCTGAATCAGATAACCTATGTTAACTTCTTTTGTTTGGTACCTCAAAAAAAATAAGAAGGAGTTCCAGTAAGATGGCAGAATAGGCAGACAGACCGCACGGACCCTCTTCAACACAGGGGAACTATTAACACAGATAAAGAACATAATTCTGGAGCCCTGAGCTTTGAAGGGAAGGATATAGAAGTGGACTAAACTCCAACTAGTAGAGGAACTTGCATGAACACACCAAAAAAAGAGACATATGGAGCTGTGGTCTGTCAGCGATCCTGATGGCGCAGAGAGCTTGGATATCTCGAGTGGTGTTAGGACCTAAGAAGTAGCCTATAAATTGGCCCTGCTAGCCAGAGCCTGGGAGCTCTGGTAGCATAGTGCTTAAGGCACTTGACTGCTAACCAGAAGGCTGGCAGTTCAAACCCACCAGCCACTCCTCAGAAGGAAGATGGGGTAATCTACTTCCGTAGTGATACTGCCTCGGAAACCCAAGGAGGGGTCGCTATGAGTGGGGTCGACTCCACGGCAGTTGTTGCTTGCTTGCTTGCTTTAGCCAGAGCCTGCGTGGAGGACTGCACTGGGGGCTGGTGAATGAAAGGGGAAACAGCAAAGAGGAAAATGGGCTGAGCTGTGGACTTTTGCCTGTCAGGAGGGCTCAGCCATTTTGAATGTTGGCAAGTGGTTCATCCATTTTGGATATTTAAAAGGACAGTGTTCTCCCAGATTCCAGGAACTTAAGAATAGGCTCCACTTGCCGGGAACTGCAAGGGCATTCTGAATGCCAGTGACTGGAAAGGTGCAATATCCCTCTTGTTACTAGTATACCCCACACCCTCTTGATGAATGGAGCTGCAGCTATCCCACACTCCCATCCACCTTTAGGACCAGCAGGAATCCCATCCCAGTCTGTGTGCTCAGACAGTGCCTAGGTGCCCTGCCCCGCCCTGCCCAGACTCCCATCCCCCCCATTTTTCTTTTTTTTAGTTTGTTTGTTTTTGTCTGTTTTAAAACTATTATAATTATTATTATTGTCCTTCTTATTATTTTTTATTATTTCCTTCCCAGGTTCTAGTTTTCAGCTTTTTCTCTCTTCCTTGTTACTGGTTCCCATTTTTCTCTTTCTTGTGGTTAACCCCATTCCTTGTTTTTCTTTTTTTTCACATTTTTTTTCTTCATTATTCTGCTACTCTACCTCTTTTCTCTTATTGCCCTCTCCCCAGATACCGTGGGCTTTTTTTTCTTTTTTTCTTTTTTTGGTTATTGTTCTTGTGTGTTTACACAGTGTGTTTTTTGTCCATTTGCTTTTACTTTTTTGATGGTTATTCAAGTGTTGTTTTTGTCTAAGTGGGAGACAGCAACAGTGCCCATAGGACACAACCACACACAGACCTCCTGCAGCTTCACTTACTGAGTGAGAGCCACCACTTCCTTCTCCACCAACTGGCAAATGATACATGACCACCAGGAAGAGCCTGATTCACCCTTAATTTCTCTTCACAAACAGTTAACAGAGATCTAAATACAACAGTGTCACAATGTCTTGGAGACAACAAACCATCGCAGTCCATAAAAGGAAGCTTGTTGTTGTTGTTGTTGTTGTTTGCCATCGAGTCGGCCCCGACTCATAAAAGGAAGCAAGATAGTAGAAATAAGAATCAAGTGGTAGAAATAAGGGAGCAAGATAAAAACTCAGAACACATTCCTGAGGAAGAAGCAGCATTGGAACTTCCTGATAAGGAATTCAAAAGAATTATATTTAGGTATCTTCAAAGGATTGAGTGATAGATCAAGGAAAACACTGGTAAAATTAAGTAAAACACTGACAAAACCCTAGAAAACATTCAGAAGAAAATACAAAAACAAACTGACAAAATAAATGAAAAATTAGAAATGATTCTAAATCTACAGATAGAAATCCAGAAGATTAACCCTAAATTGTCAGAAATAGATAGAAAATTGATAAGGCAAAGGAGTAGAATTGATGCAATGGAAGACAGAGTTAATGAGATCGAAGAAAAATACCTGAATACTTCTTTGGAAAGGGATCAATCAGAAAAAAGATCAAAACAAAATGAAGAAGGACTAAGGTTCATGTTGGATACCATCAATAGGAATAACCTATGTGAAAATGGAATTCCAAAATAGGAAGAGAAAAATAAAACCACTGAGAAAATTGTCCAAGATTTGTTGGAAAAGAATTTCCCTGATATGATGAAAGATGAGAATATATCCATTCAGGAAGTCCAGTGAACCCCAAACAGGACAGACCCCAAAAGAAAATCATCATGCTATATCATCATCAAACTCTTCAAAACCAAAGAAAAAGAAAGAATCCAGAAAGCAGCATGGAAAAAACGAAAAGTTACTTACAAAGGACAACCAATAAGAATAAGCTCTGATTTCTCAGCAGAAACCATGGAAGCGAGAAGGCAATGTGCTAGTATATAGAAAGCACTGAAAAAGAAAAATTTCCATCCAAGAATTGTATACCTGGCAAAATTATCCCTCAAATGCAATGGTGAAATTAAGAGATTTCCAGATAAGCAGAAATTAAGGGAATTTGCAAAAACCGGACCAACTTTATAAGAAATACTAAAGGAAGTCCTTTGGACAGAGAACCAATAATAGCAAACAACAACTGACCATTAATACACAAGATGACATAACCCAGAAACCACAGCTATGGACATATCCAAAGTAAAATAAGCTTACAAGATTATAAACAAAGAAACAGAGACATCATTTGGCAAATGAGGACAACTACAAAGCAAAAAGAGGGGGAAATAGTGTAGTTACAGAACTTCTAAATGGTGATGAAGTCAAGAGAGTCAAGATAGATTGCCCATCTTTCCTTCTGAGGAATGGCTGGGGCATTTGAACTGCCAGCCTGCTGGTTAGTAGTCAGATGACTTAGGCACTATGCCACCAGAGCCCCCATGTGAGACAAGGAAAGACATTATACAATGATTTAAGGATCAATTGAACAAGAAGATATAACCATAATAAATATCTATGGACCCAATGAAAGAGCCCTAAATTATGTAAATCAGATTTAAAAGAGTTAAAAAGGCAAATAGATGACTCTACAGATATGGTGGGAGACTTAAATACACCACTTTCAATGAAAGGTAGAACAACTAGAAAGAAACTCAACAAAGACACAGAGGAGCTAAAGAAAACAATCCACCAACTTGACCTTATAGACATCTACAGAGTACTTCACCCAACAGTAGTACAATATACATTCTTTTCCAGTGCACATGGAACATTCTCCATGATAGGCCATATGTTAGGCCATAAAGGAAGGCTTAATAAATTAAAAACATTGAACTAGTACAAAACATCTTCTGAGATCACAGTGCTATCAAATTAGAAATCAACAATAGGAAGATCAATGGAAAAAGATCAAACACATGGAAACTGAACAACACCCTCCTTAAGAAAGACTGGGTAAGAGAAGAAATAAAAAATGAAATTAAAAAATTCCTTCAACCAAGAGAATGAAAACACAGCATACCAAAATTTTTGGGACACAGTAAGCAGTTATCAGAGGCCAATTTATAGCAATGAATGCACACATCAAAAAAAAAAAAGAAGTAAGAGCCATAATCTACACTTTAAACCAACATTTCCAGCAATTAGAAAAAAAAAAAATAGCAAGAAAAGACTACAGTCGACAGAAGGAAGAAAATTATAAAGATTTGAGAGAAATAAAGGAAATGGAAAATAGAAAGATAGTGGAAAAAAATCAACAAGACTAGAAGTTGGTTTTTTGAAAAGATTAATAAAATCGACAAGCCCCTGGCAATTTTAACAAAGGAAAAGAGGGAGAGCAGACAAATAACATGAATAAGAAACGAAATGGGTGACATCACAAAAGAACCAACTGAAATAAAAAGGACACTATGAAAAACTCTACTCCAACAAATTTGAAAATCTGGAAGAAATGGACAGATTTCTAGAAACACACTTACCAAAACTAACACAGACTGATGGGAAAGTTTAACGGTTCCAAAAGAAGAAATTGAACAGATCATAAAAAATTACCAACAAAAAAATGCCCTGGCCCAGCAGTTTCACCAGAGAATTCTACCAAACATTCAGAGAAGAATTGACACCAATCCTACTCAAACTGTTTCAAAACATACAAAAGGATGGAATCCTCCCTAATTCATTTTATGAAGCAAGCATAACCCTGACACTAAAACCAGGCAAAGACATCACTCAAAAGGAAAACTACAGACCAATATCTCTCATGAATATAGATGCAAAAGTCTTCAACAAAATCCTAGCCAATATACTCCAACAACATTATCAAGAAAATCATTCATTATGACCAAGAGGGATTCCTATCAGGTGTGCAAGGATGGTTCAACCTTAGAAAAATAATCAATGTCATCCACCATATAAATAAAACAAAGGAAAAGAACCACATGATTATATCAATTGATGTAGAAATGGCATTTGATAAAATCCAACACCCATTCCTGATCAAAACTCTCAGTAAAATAGGAATAGATGGGACATTCCTCAACATAATAAAGGGCATGTAAGCAAAACCAGCAGCCAGCATTACTTTTACTGGAGAGAGACTGAAACCATTCCCCTGGTGAACAGGAACCAGACAAGGATGCCCTCTATCAACACTTCTATTCAATATTGTACTGGAAGTACTAGCCAGGGAAATAAGGCAAGAAAGGGAAATCAAAGGCATCCAAATTGGTAAGGAAGAAGTCACGCTATCCCTATTTGCTGATGACATGATCCTTTACCTAGAAAACCTAGAAAATTTGATACAAAATATACTGGAACTAATTGAGAGATTTAGCATAGTGGCCAGATACAAGATTAACATCCAAAAATGAGTTGGATTCCTCTACACTAGCAAAGAGGTTGCTGGAAACAAAATAAGGAAAACTATGATTTACAATAGCTACCAGAAAAATAAAATACTTGGGACTAAATCTTACCAGGGACACAAAAGACCTGTACAAAGAAAAGTATAAAAGACTACTTCAAGAAACCATAAGAGATCTACATAAATGGAAGAACATACCGTGCTCGTGGATACGGAGATTGAACATTGTGAAAATGACAATTCTACCCAAAGCAATCTATACATTCAATGCAATCCCAATCCAGATCCCATCAACATCCTTTAAGGATATGGAAAAAAACAATCACAAACCTTATATAGAAAGTAATGAGACCTCAGATAAGCAAAGCATTATTGAAGAAGAACAAAGTAGGAGGTCTCACACTGCTGAATCTCAAAACTTATTATACAGCCATAGTAGTCAAAACTGCCTGATACTGGTATAATGACAGACACATAGACCAATGGAAATTAATTGAGAACCCAGAAATAGATCCATTGACCTATGGTCAGCTGATCTTTGACAAAGGGCTGAAATCCATTAAATGGGGAAGAGAATGTCTGTTTAAT
>NW_006921705.1:2752481-2770149 GCF_000298275.1 Orycteropus afer afer | reverse complement strand
CCACAACAACAACATATGGCATACATAGACTAGCAAGCATAACCCAAAATGCACAAACAGCAGAAGAGAAAGTAGTAGATGAATGGGACCTTCTAAAAATTAAATTTTTATGTGCTTCCAAAGACTTCTCCAAAAGACTTAAAAAGGAACCTACAAATTGGGAAAAAAATATTTGGCAATGGCACATGTGATAAGGGACTTATCTCTAGAATTTATAGAAAATTCCAACACCTCAATAACAAAAAGACAAATAATCCAAATAAAAAATAGGCAGAAGACATGAATAAACACCTTACCAAAGATGATATTCAGGCCGCCAACAAACACATGAAGAAATACTCACGATCATTAGCCATTAACTAAACCAAACCCAACACACTGCCATGGAGTCGGATCTGACTCATAGCGACCCCTCCTTGGTTTTCTGAGGTGGTATCACTATGGAAGTAGATTGCCCAACCTTCCTTGCGCATCAGCCATTAGAGAGATGCAAATCAAAACAGTGAGATACCATCTTGCCCCAGCACTAGTAGCAAAGTTCACCAAGACACAAAATGACAAATGGTGGCCAGCATGCAGATATTGGGACTCTCATACACTGCTGATGGGACTGTAAAATGGTACAACCACTATGGAAAGCAGTAGGGCAGTTCCTTAAAAAGTTGGAATTAGAAATACCATTTGATCCAGCCATTCCATTACTAGGTATATATCCTAAATAAGTGAGAGCCAGGACAAGAATAGATATATGCACACCCATGTTCATTGTGGCACAATTTACAATAACCAAAGATGGAAACAACCTATGTTTCCATCAACTGAAGAATGGATAAGCAAACTATGATACATACTCACAATGGAATACCATGCAACCCTAAAGAATAATGAAGAATCTACAAAATACTACATAACATGGATGCACTTGGAGGACATTATTCTGAGTGAAATAAATTAATCACAGAAGGACAAATATTGCATGAGTCTTTTATTGTAAAAAGTCAAGGAAAAGTTTCTATATGGAAGGAATTTTCTTTGTTACTGGGGGGGAGGGAAAAGGAGGGGACGGAACACTGTTAGATAGGTAGAGACAAGTATTGATTTGGGTGAAGAGAAGGGCAATGTACCAAATATGAGCAATCAACACAGTGGCACTGAGGAAGAGGAAGACCTAGAGAGGTGTATGGGAAGTACAGAGAACAAAGATGAACCCTTTTGCATCTACAGTACTGCGTTGTCAGTGAAGACAAATATGGATATATGCATAGATAGATGGGTGGACAGGCTGAACTATTAGGTATATCTATGCAGGGGTGAGTGTGCCCAAGACCATGAATAGGGTTGGCAGACAATATTTCTATAAGTGTATGGGTATACACTGTAAGAATTCCCAGGTATATAGTAGGGCTGACAAGGGACAAGGTTGTAGCCACTTCTTGGCCACAGCCAGCTACCCAGAGGGAGTGAATGGTTGAACCTGTGGGTTTGGGACCATAGTCTCAGGGGACATCAAGCTCAATTGGCATAACATACTACACAAAACATTGTTCCACATCCTAGTTTGGAGAGTAGCGACTGGGATTTTTAAAACTTGCAAGCAGCCATCTAGATGATGAGTCTCTCCTCCTCCAGAGCAAAAAGGAATGATGGAAATCAAAAATTCATGGAAATTAGTTCAAGTAACTGGTACACCATGTGATCCACAGCCTATACGATTATGATACCAGAAGAACCAGATGGTGCCCAGCTCCCACTGTCAGCCACTAGGAGGGGGATCTATGTAGGAGATCCTGGCTAGAGTGGGAGAACAATGTGGAACAAAGTTCAAAATCATTTGGGAAAAAAAAAAAAAAGAGGAACGAGTTTTGCTGATCTGATAGAGCCTGATGGAACCACTGAGACTATGTGCCCTAGCTCCCCTTCAGATCTGGAATTGAACCCACTTCCGTGGCTTCCAGCGAAACAAAAGACAGGTATATGAGCTGAACATTTACACTAGGTAGATACACTCCTTGGAGAGAACAATCATGGTAGAATAGAAGGGCTATATATGCACAAGGAGACAGCTCAGAGGGCAGGAGTGCATGGAGGAAAGGACACAGGGAAGAGGAAAATATGGGAAGGAAGTGGGAGGGGAGCTGTTGCAATGGAGTAAATTGTAGTCAATATCATGAGACAAAGTGTATGTGAACTGCTGTATGGAAAGTGAATTTGCTGTAAACTTTCACCCAAATCACAATAAAAAAAAAAGGTACCTAAAGATACTTTTTTCTATTTAGCAATGATTTGAATTTTTTGGAGGTGGCATAATTGGGAATGGAAGTGGTGATCACCACTACTCTTAAGAATATAAGTTCTTTGGAAGACTTGAAATGAGGAAAGAAATCCAGAACCGCAGTCAATAGCACTGAAGTAACTCTGATATAATAGTAATTCTCAGATGCAGAGATCTGCATCTCCAGGAAGAGTACCTAGTTTTCATATTGCCTTCTTCAGTGTCTCATTTCTACAGTTACACTTTGGCAAACTTGCTTATGGAAGTATAGTACTGATTAGTAAACATACGTTTGGGAAATCTGTTATCACAACAAATGATCTGATTAAGCCAACTCTTCTTCTAAAGCCTTAGAAAGTCTAGTTATACTCATACATTGATGAAAAAAATGATTGAATAAGTTGTTGTTGTTGTTAGGTGTTGTTGTTTCCGACGCATGGTGACTCCATGCACAGCAGAATGAAACACGGCCAATCCCGCAGTGAATAAGTAGGCAATAATATTAACAGCAATAGGCTATGATTCCAAAGTCTCTCAAACACTTTCTGCTGGTATCCTGTTGAAAAATGTTTCTTGACAGAGAATCATCCGTAAAATTAAAAGACTTAATTTAGAGAAAAAAAAGAATAATTATTAAAGATATTAATCACTGTATGCTGACATGATCACTGTTATACATGGCTGTAATGCAGGGTTGTTTTGTCATTTGTACTAATCAATCTGAATTACTGAATTTAAGGCAATATTGTTATTTCAAAGGGAGCTCTGGTAGCATAGTGCCAAAGGTACTTGACTGCTAACCAGAAGGCTGGTGGTTCAAACCCATCAGCCATTCCTCGGAAGGAAGATGGGGCAATCTATTTCCATAGTGATACTGCCTGGGAAACCCAAGGAGTGGTCGCTATGAGTTGGGTCCGACTCGACAGCACATAACAACAACAACAACATTGTTATTTCAAAAATTAGTTATAAAATTACTGCAACTTATTTTGTAGCAGACCATGAAAGTGAAATGAATATATGAGTGTATTTATCTTTTTTTTTTTTTTTTTTTAATAAAAAGACTTAATGTAGATACCTTAACAGGAATACTGAAGGTCTAACTTTGGCATTGGAATTCCTATAATGAAACCTTTCTCTGCCTCAAAGTCCAAATAATCAGCCTCACAATGAGGATGCATAATAGGTAACTGCACCTAAAATAAAACAAGTCACAATTCCCTTATTCATCCTTGTGAGTTTTAGAAAATGAGAAGGAAATCTGAACCAAAGGGAAAATATGACTTGCAATATGTTGTCCTTTTTAGAAATCAGCGTGTTTTGCTTCCATTGGTTGTAATTAAATGTGAATGATGTATGTGTGTGTGTGTGTGTGTAAAGGTGGATTTTTTTTTTTTTTCTTTTAAAGAGCCATATAGAGGAAAGGAAAGTGCTATAAGTCATTTATGTATATGTCATTTATAATATAATAAATTTATATTATATGTCAATAATAAATTTTAAATATTATAGAGGTGTGATAAACAAGAACCCTCATTCACCTGATAACTAATATTGAATGCCTACTTGAAGATTATTTTTTTTCTGTTCCTATTTTACTCATTAAAGAAAATGTATTTTCAATAAAGCTGTTTCTAAAAGTTTTATCTGAAAACTATTGGTGAATGCAGTATTTAAGATGGAAGTATTTCAAAATTTTCTGTACTCTTACCTTTTCTTACATGTAAGTTGACAGAAATAATTGTAAATAATATAGGTAACAGCACTCACCATTGTTGACACTGATCAACAGGTTTCCTAGATTTCTGCAAATAGGAAAGTAGGATTTATATTGACTTTTAGAATTGCAAATAAATAAACAATATGCTTTATAGTAAATAATTATAATGAGTCTTCTTTTTATTGAATCTAGAAAAACTGTATTCACATACAAAGCACAGTTTAGCACATGATGTAAGGTAATGTGCCAGCTCAAGTCACAGGTAGAAGAGATGGAAGAAGACACTGAAGTATCCAGGGAAAGGCTGTTAGATTATTGCAGCATATAACTAATGTGAGCATAGACAATTGATAATGGCTGCATGTGTATTTCCTCTCTCACTGTTAAAATGTAAGGGCTTTTTAACTGGACAACGTAGAGTGGAAATTAGGGAAAATAAGTCATTTTCACAATCAAAAGAGCTTTTTCCTTTTTGTTTTTGATTATGCCATTGATTCATGCTTAATAAAAAGACTTTCTCATGTTGTATACAATTTTAAAACATCATCTGGACTCACCTTGAGATGACTACCACTAAGATTTTGGTTATCATCTTTTCATATGGATCTCCTTAAATAACATTTTTCCTTTTAAACTTTCTATTGTGATTTGGGTGAAGATTTGGAGAACAAATTGGGTTTCCATTCAGCAATTCATACACAATTTGTTTTATAATATTGATTGTAATACCCCAAATTTACCAGCACTCTTCCCACTTCCTCCCTTCATTTCTTTCCCTTCCTGTCTTCTGTGCTTTATCCCTGGGCAAATGCTGCCCTTTGATCTCATTTGGTTGATTGTTTTAAGTAGTGCATACCTCCATTGTGTTATTGTTCCCCTTATAGACTTATCTATTATTTGGCTAAAAGTTGTGAGGTGACTTCAGTTCCAGTCTTGAAGGTCCATAGTCTTGGCATTTCCACTAGTCTCTATCAGTAAACTCAGTCTATTTTATGAGTTTGAGTTTTGTTCCACATTTTTCTCCCACTGTATCCAGGACCTACTATTGTGATCTCTTTCAGAGCAGGAGTAGCTAGACACCATCTAGTTCTTCTGGTCATGAAGGCCAGGATTTGTGTGGTCTATTAGGCCTTTGGACTAATTGTTTCCATGCATCTTCAAACTTCTTCACTCTTCTTTACTTTATCTGAGAAGGGACCACTAGATACACCTTAGATGCCTACTCACAACCTTTTAAGATTCCAGCTGCTACTCACCAAAGTGGGATGTAGAACATTATGAACCATGTTACGCTAGTTGACCTTAATGTCCATGAGACTATGGTCCTCAGCCCCCAGGCCCAAGGACTCATTCCCTCAAGGTGTTTGGTTATAGCTGAGATGTTTTCATAACTTTGTCCCTTATATGCTCTAATATATTCATGGATATATTTGCACCACATGTAAATGCATATGTAGAAATATCTTCTGTCAAAACTACCTATATTTGTGGACGTAGTTCCATTTGCCTTCCCACATCTGGTTAGCTTGCTTGTATATCTATGTATCCACTTGTAGATTATTGTTATTACTGTTATTGCAGGATTGTATATGAATAGTATTTACCTTTGTTGCCTTTAACTCTTGTGCTCCTCTCAGTATCCTGTTCTGCCTTGATCATTTTATGCTGACCTTCCCCTTATTACATGTTGCCTTTCCCTTCACCCAGTTTAATATGTGTCTATCCTTTAGTTAGTGATTTACCACCCTCCCTTCTTCTTCCACATCTGGTAAACTTCAAAGAATGTTTCTTTCTGTAGGTAAACCTTTCCTTGACTTTTTATAGTGGTGATCTCATAAATATTTGTCCTTTTGTGATTTACTAATTTCACTCAACGTAATATACTCCAGGTTCATCCATGTTCTGAAGTGTCTTGCAGATTCATCATTATTATTTAATGTTTCGTAGTATTCCATTGTGTGTATACCATAGTTTGTTGATACATTCCTCGTTGATAGGCCCTTAGGTTTCTTCCATCTTTTTGCTGTTATGCATAGTGCTGTGATGAACCTCAGTATACATATATCTATTCATGTCACGGCTCTTATTTCTGTAGGATATATACCTAGTAGTGGCAAATATGCTAACTAAAAAAATAGGCAAATGACCTGAATAGATACTCCACCATAAAAAAACAATCAGGTGGCCAACAAACACATTAAAAAAGTACTTGTGATCATGAGCCATTGTTGCCGTCGAGTCATCTTCGACTCATAGCAACACTATGCAGAGCAAAATGAAACACTGCCCAGTCCTGTGCCAGCCTCATGATCCTTGCTATACTTGAGCCCATCGTTGTAGCCATTGTGTCAATCCATCTCATTGAGGGCCTTCCCCTTTCTCAGTCACCCTCCACTTTACGAAGCATAGTATCCTTCTCCATGAAATGGTTCCTTCTGACAACAAGACCAAAGTAGTGAGACAAAGTCTGGCCATTCTTGCTTCCAAGAAGCATGCTGGCTGCACTTACTCCAGGACAGATTTGTTAGTCCTTTTAGCAGTCCATGGTACTCTTAGCATTCTTCTCCAGCACCACAACTCAAAAACATCAACTCTTGTTTGGTCTTCCTTATTCATCATCCAGCTCTCACATGCATAAGAGGAGATTGGAAATACCATGGCTTGGACTAGGTGCACCTTAGTCTTCAAGGAGACATCTTTGCTCTTCATCACTTGAAAGAGGTCTTTTGCAGCAGATTTGCCCAATGCAGTATGTTGTCTGATGTCTGTCTGCTGCTTCCATTGGTGTTGATTATAGAACCAAGTAATATGAAGTCCTTGACAATTTCGTTATTCTCTCCATTCATCATGAAGCTGTTTATTGGACCAGTTGTGAGGATTTTTGTTTTCTTTATATTGAAGTGTTGACTCAATGGCAGTGGATGAGCCATTAGATAGATGCAAATCAAAATAACAATGAGTTATCATCTCAACCCAGCATTCAAAAGTTCAAAAATACAGAAAACAGCAATTGCTGGTGAGGATGGGGAGAGATTGGAACGCTTATATGTTGCTGCTGGAACTATAAAGTAGTGCAATCACCTTGGAAAACAGTACGATGCTTCTTTAAAAAGCTGGAAATAGAAATATTATATGATCTAGCAATCCAACTACTAGGCAAATAACAGTTACTATGAATCTCAATTATTTTTATACTTGTTTTTCACATAATTCTTATCTATCCTCTTTCAGTTATATTAACAATTTAATGTTTATTCTTCAATAATTTTCAACACGCACAGTTTTATTTATTGTTGTGTTTGATGTAGTTGGTGACATAGTGCTTAAGACATTTGTCTGCTACCCAGTCGGCTGGCTGTTCAAACCCACCAGCCACTCCTTGGAAGGAAGATTGGGCAATCTACTTTCATAGTGACATCACCTCAGAAACCCAAGGAGGGGTCACTATGAGTCAGATCCAACTGGACAACAGTGAGTTTGAGTGAGATGTCATTGGTGTTGGTTTACAAAAATAGGATCGTGGATAAATTTTTTATTTCTTGCTTTGGTCATTTAATATCGTGTTTTTTGTTGTTTGTTTGATAAAAACTTTCAGTTACCTAGTACAGATCTAACCCATTTTTTTTAAAGTATTTTAAACATTAGGCTAGTTTTCTTTTCCATTGTAATTGTATGTGTAGAGTTTTTAATTTCAAAAACTTTGTCTTTCATTTTTATGTTTTATCTTTACTTCTTTAAAAAAATCTGCTTATTTTTCCAAACATCTTTTTCCTCCCTTTTTAAAAATACTTTTACACACTCTTCTTTAATAGCTTAATGCATACTCTTGTTATTGCTTTCATTTTAGTAACGCCATATGACAGAATAGAATAGCCACTGTAGGATTTTCGTGGCTGCAATCTTTACAGAAGCAGAATGCCAGGTTTTCCTCCCTCAGAGTCTCTGACCTTTCACTTAGTAGCCCAGCTGCATTCAAAATCATTTCATGATTGCTGAAATATCAGCCCACTTGCCTTTTGCTCAGGTTTTCATTTTACTCTGCTTCTGGTACTTGGACATTTTTGCTTGCTGTTTTTCTCGTGCAGTTTCATCTATGACTTTTTTTAAAAAGGGAAATCACATTGTTATGTTTTATTCAGCATTTATATTTTAGACATTTTTAGTGAGAGGTTTTCATTGTCAAATTAGTTCATTGAATTGCTGGAAAAGGAAGTCTATACCCTCTTCTGAATGGTTGCACATTATTTCTTGGTATGAATATTTATTAATTCACTTAGTGATGTGTATTTACTTTGTTACTTTATTTTACTTATCCTTGCACATCTACCCTTAATCATTCCAAACCAAAACCAAACTTACTGCCATCAAGTTGGTTCTGACTCATAGAAACTCCCTTTGGGTTTCCAAGATGATAAATCTTCATGGAAGTAGATTGCCTAGGCTTCCTTCCATGGAGTGGCTGGTGGGTTTAAACCACCAACTATCTAGTCAGCAGTCAAATAAATGCCTTAGGCACTATGCCACCAGGACTCCTTCCCTAATCATTAGTGCTTTTAAATATGGGATAATGTCCTGAAAATTAGATTGCTATTTTAAAGATAATGTGATTTTTAAATAATAATGGATATTCCTTCTAAGAACACTATAATAATTTAGCTATTTAAAAAGTATCAGTAAAAGTATTTGTTTTTCAGTGTTATTTTATGAAAGCTAATAAATTAGTTCCCCAGCTCCTCAACCAAGAGTTATTTTTTCGCTTTACTAGAACAGAAAACAAACTGTACAACAAATAAAACCAAAGCATATGAGTGAAGCAGCAAATCTGCCAACTGTGTGCATGGCTAACCAGGGAAACAGATTAAATGCATTGTTTCTGAGACTAGGAACTGAAAAGAGTTACATCTCACTTCAAATAAAACTCACTCCATGATTATTACTTCTTAGTTCATTGGCCAGTGAGACAGTCATTATAGATACTTAGTAGAATCCTTAGAGGCCATGAACTATTGTCATGCTGTAGAGAATTAGTATGTAAATTAGCTCACTGTTAAGAAATCACAGAGAATAATTAGTTCTTTGGAATTTGGTAAATGCTGTCTTCAAAACTTACATATCTTGGGTGTTGGCTAAAAGCAAGGAATACTAGAAAGATGTTTACCTGTGTTTTATTGACCATGCAAATACATTCAACTGTGTGGATCATAACAAATTATAGATAACACTGAAGAATGGGAATTTCAGAACACTTAATTTTGCTCATTAGGAACCTCTATATAGACAAAGAGGCTGTCTTTCAAACAGAACAAGGGGATACTACATGGTTTAAAGTCAGGAAGGGTATGTGTTTTGGTTTTATCCTTTCTCCATACTTAATCTGTATGCTGAGCAAACAATCTGGAGAGCTGGACTGTGTGACAAAGAATGCAGCACCAGGATTGAAGGAAGACTCACTAACAACCTACGATACGCACATGACACAACTCTGCCTGCTGAAAGTAAGGATGATTCGGAGCACTTACTGATGAAGATTAAAGACTACAGCCTGCAGTATGGATTACATCTCAACATAAATAAAATGAAAATCCTCACAAATGGACCAATAGGAACATCATGATAAAGGGGGAAAAGATTAAAGTCAGGGATTTCATTTTACTTGGATCCACAGTCAGCACCATGGAAAGAACAGTCAAGAGTTCAGACATCATATTGCAGTGGCAAATGTGGTATAAAAGACCTCTTAAAAGTCTTAAGGAGCAAAAATGTCACTTTGAAGACTAAGGTGCACCTAACCCAAGTGATGGTATTTTCAGTTGCCTCATATGCATGTGAAAGCTGGACAACAAATAAGGAAGACTGAAGAAGAATTGATGCCTTTGAATTGAGGCACTGGCAAGGAATACCAAAAATACCATGGACTGCCAGCAGAACGAATTCATCTGTCCTGGAAAAAGTGCAGCCAGAATAACTCCTTAGACTCAAGAATGGCCAGACTTCATCTCACCTACTTTGGCCATGTTGTCAGAAGGGACCATTCCCTGGAGAAGTATATCATGCTTGGTAAAGTAGAGAGATAACCAAAAAGGGGAAGACTCTCAAAAAGATGGATTGACACAGTGGCTACAGCAATGGGCCAAGCGTAACAAGTTTTGTGAGGCTGGCACAGGATTGGGCAGTGTTTTGTTCTGTTGTACATAGAGTCACTATGAGTCAGAACTGACTTGACAGCACCTAACAACAACAACAAAATTCATAGTGTCAAAGAGTTTCAACATCACCATGGGTTGCTTTAACCATGTTTCTGTCATAGTTGGCTGGAAAGTTTTCTTTAAAACCAACCCAGTTCACCTCCTTTAAAATGACTGCTATGGCTAACATATTCCCACCAATAGTGAGCTCTTATATGTCTCATGACACTTATCATTATCTTATAATGTAAATTGTCATATGAATTTCTTGCATCATTTGACTCTGTCTAAAATATTTTTGTATCATATATCCACATCTAATACACAACACATTCTAAATGTATCTAGAATGGGTTTGGCACATTGTCCAATATTAAAATAAAAGTTGGATATTTTTAGAAATGGTGTTTCATGGGAGGAAGACAACATGTGATATCTTAAAGGTAGGAATAGTATGCTGATAAAAATCTGCCATCTAGATGCAGTTATGGGTCTCTCCTTGTCCAGAACAAAGAAGAATGAAGAAAAACAAAGATTCATGGAAACAATTAGTCCAAGCAACTGGTACACCATGTGATCCTTAGCCTACACAACTATGAGATCAGAAGAACTAGATGGTGCCCAACTACCACTGTTAACCACTTGGAGAAGGATCTATGTAGGAGATCCTGGATAGAGAAGGAGAACAATGTGGAACCAAGCTCAAAATCATTTGGAAAAAAAAAAGTGGGGGGACCAGGTTTTCTGGTCTGATAGAGCCTGGTAGAACCACTGAGATTATGGTCCCTGGCTGCGTGTCAGGTCTGGAATTGAAGCCACACCTGTGGCTTCCTGCCAAACAAAGACACGCATAGGAATTGAACATTTACCTGAGGTAGATACACTCCTTGTTGAGAATAATCATGGGAGAAAGAAGGGCTGTTTATGCACTGGGAGACAGCTCAAGGGGCAGGAGTGCATGAAGGGATGGACACAGGAAAAAGGTAATTATAGGAAGGAAGTTGGAGGGGAGTTGTTGCATTGTGGTAAATTGTAGTCAATGTCATGAGACAAAGTGTATGTGAACTGCTGTATGGAAAGTGAATTTGCTGTAAACTTTCACCCAAATCACAATAATAATAAAAAAAAAAATCCACAAAGTAACTAGATCAATGTCTTTACTTTTCCTTTTTAAAGATGATCATGTGACAGTTTACTTCCTTCACTTGAGTAGGCTGGGGCAAAACCAATTTGGGAAAGATCAAATGGAAAGGAATTCAAGGCTCATGGGTTCATAGATCTCAAGGAGACCTGGCTTCACGATGTTAAGCACTAGCCTGCTAACTGAAAGGTTGGCAGTTCAAATTCATCAGCCACTCTCACAAAAGAAAGAAGTAACAATCCGCTTCTGTGAAGATTACAGCTTGGAAACCCTATGGGACAGTTCTACTTTGTCCTATAGGGTCACTATGAGTCAGAAATGACTCAATGGCAATGGTTTTTATTATTATTATTATTTCATTCATAGATTTCTGAATTTCTGTCTATGATCAAATAAAGTTGTTTCTATTATTAGTACTTATGACGTGCAATGTAGTAAATGTGTATAATCAAATAATATTACAATATTTTACAAATGAAGAAATTGAGCTTGGAAATACATAAGTAAATTCACAGCATCACACAAGTATTAAATTGGGGATCTGATAATCAAATCTTACTTGATTTTATTCATTAATTCATCAATATTTAAGAAGTCCTTGGGTAGCACAAATGGTTAAGTACTCCACTACTCATTGAAAGATTTGCAGTTTGAACCCATCAATATTTACTAGGCATAAAGAACAGTTCAGTTCAGTTCTAGGTTAATAAAACATGCTCCTAGCACAGTGTTTGGAAAAAAAAAAAAAAAAAAAATTCTCTGTCCTTATATAACTTATATTATATTGTAGATACATAGTGTTTTGGTTACCTACTGCTACACTGACAGGAATATGTCACGTATGGAATGGCTTGAAAAAACAGAAGTTTATTCTTAACAATTTTTGGAGGCTAGAAGTCCAAGTTCAAAGTGCCAGGCTTTAAGGGCTGGGTGAAAATCCAACTTTGGGCTTCAGCTCTTCCTCTTGCTCCTGGCCCACTGAAGCTAGAGGCATCTCTTCACTCAGGCAGCTACTAACTGCTGAGACTGACAAACCCAGGGTTGACAAATAAAATGGCAGAGTCCCGATGTTACTGAGCAACATGGCAGGCCATTGACTTAAGTCTATTGAAAGTCCTGAGATCAGCAGAGCATGGCACGCTGCTGAATGAGGACTCAGCTGCATGCAGAGTTCAAGCACGCCGTAAGCTAGAGACCATTCTCAAAGCTGCTGCTTATATACTGGAAGCAGTCCCATCCCTAAGGCAGCTACTTAGCTGCTCCAGTAGATTTCACCATGGGGAATAACTACACCCAGCTGCCCAGCCACTCAACCAGGCCAAGCCAAGTTGACATTCAACCTTAACCACCACATATAGTATAGAAATAGATGAGTTAAATATATTATATCTCAGACAGCAGTGAATTCTGTGAAAAAAAAAAAAAAATTCAAAATGAAGAATCTATAGAGACAATTGGCGGGAAGATAGAAGGGAAGTGACTATGTTGTAATTTTTAATAGATTGATCAGGGAAGTAGTCACTAAGAACATGGTATTTGAGGATAAAGTTGAAGAGATGAGAGTGAAGCCTGGGGAGTCTGTCGCTTACCCATTTGATTCATTAAACAATGATGCTTTGTGTCTAATAGGTGTCAGTTGCTATACTCAACACTGGAAATACACTGATGGGCAAAAATTAAATACTGGCTCTGAGCACATGGAGCTTTCAGTGCTTAGTAGAGGGGAGAGAAAACCAATAAAGTAATCATAAGTGAATAAAATATTAAAACTGTGAGAACTATTTGAAGGAAAACCCAACAAACCAAATCCACTACCAATGAGCTGATTCCAACTCATAGTGACCTCCACTGAGTTTCCAAGGTAACAAATATTTACAGAAGTAGATTGCCCCATCTTCCTTTCATGTAATGTCTGGTGGTTTTGAACTACCAAACTTCTGGTTAGCAGTCAAATGCCTTAGGCATTGTGCCACCAGAGCTTCTTGTGTGAAGGAAATGGATGGGTCTATCAGAGTAAGTGATAGAGTGATTTTGACCTACTTATTGACAGGGAAGGGTGTTGAGAGCAGAAGTGTGGAGCATGTAGGAGAGACTCAGGAAAGAATGCTTCATGTAAAGGAAAAGGATGTGCAAAAGCCATTGGCAGTAAAAATATGGCTTAAGAAACAGAATGAAGGCTTGTGTGGCTGCAGTCCAGAGGTAGAGGGGTAATGTGTTGTGAAATGAGATCTGCAAGGGTGAATGGGGCCAGATCAGACAAACTCGCTAACTTTGTTGCTATTAAATTATAATTTTATAGTGATAGTATTGAATAGTTAGAGTGATCTTTTTTACCTTTTTCAGTCAGGAAAACAGCTTACTGAAAATAATCCGCTTACTGAAAATAATCCACTTCTCATGTGACTTAGATAAGACTTACAGATGCCCTCTTCTATACCTAGGACAAGGCCTGACACTGATCCTCCAAACTCCCATTCCTTGCCTCCCGATGAGTAACTGAATTTCTTGTCCCCACTGCTTAAACAGAAATAAAGTCATTGTTGACCAAACTTGGATTAAGCTTCTCTCATTTTCACAAGTCCCTCAATTTTGACTCACCCTCCAACCTGCACCAACATAAAACACACCCTTCAAGGGTCCCTCCCAGACAGTGGGTTGACTACTCTGTGTAACATTCTGATTTACTATTTGGTGTTTTTGCCCTTTTGTCCCACATCCCCTCACCTGGTGGTGGATTGTGTGTGTGTGTGTGTGTGTGTGTGTGTTGTTTACTTTGTCTCTATAAAAGAAAAACACTTTTTTCTTAACTCTTTAAGACACTTGCTGATCTTGTGGTCAGAGTGTTTGCCCTTCACAGTGAAATCTTCTTCCTCCTCCTGTTGAAATAGTCCCTTTCTATTATTATTATTATTTATTTTTTTTTCTGAATACAGTCTCTCTCTATTAAAATCTGCATTTGTTTGTTATTTGACATTGCAGGTAGCCAAGTTAGTCTATAGCTGGCAGATGGAGTTAAAGATTGAAGCTAATGCCCAAGGTCCTATGACCAATTAATATTGGAGCAGGAAATCAAATATTCTGAATTGCAATGCTGGATACTTTCTTCTAGGTTATACAGAACACTTAGTTTGATTTCTGGTTCTCTTTCTTCTTCCCAGCTTTTTGATAACAATATTTGACTGTACATCTAAAACATATAACAAATGTAGAAAATTGGATTTAGTTTTGTAGTCTTGGGATTTCAAATCACTTTTTTTTTTTGGCTAGCACTTTTTTATTAATATTAAATCATTATCAGTAGAAATTGCAGCAATTTTATATTCACATGTTCAAAATAAAATTTTTCATATCATCAGAATTATCTTTGGCAATTTTATTTAAATTGTGATGTATGTATTAAAAGAGTGAGATTCAAGATCCTTGATTATTTATACTCTGTAACTCTGAATCTGTCCTTGTTTATTGATTCTTATAAATGTTTCATTGAGATTACCTTCAAACTATATTGCAAATTGTAGAAAAATGAAATGTCTTCAAAAACTTAGAAATATCTAGGGATTTTCTATAAAAGGATTTAACAAGATCAACTTGTGCTGGTTCAATATTCTCCTTTTTCAGTAAAAAATAATTTCAGTCCTGAGCCTTAAGAGTCATTCCCCTGAAAGTTCACATTATGTCATCTCCAATTTATCATTAAAGGTAGCTTTATAGGGGAATTTTATAAGGTATTATAGGCAAATTCCCCACTCACCTAACACCAACTAAAATTCTCCCAAAATCCAGTCAATAGTCATTGGATCTCACATAACACAGATGCATATTTGACTCAATTGAATTCATATTCTCCTTAAACACAGAATGCTTAGACAAAATAAAGCAATAAGACTGTGAATAATAATAACATGAGGGGCTTTGATATTTCGGGAAATTTTCAAACACATAGTTATATAGATTCAGAATAATTTATCATTGTTGTTGTTGTTGTTATGTGCCGTCGAGTCGGCCCCGACTCATAGCGACCCCTCCTTGGGTTTCCGAGGCAGTATCACTACGGAAGTAGGATTGCCCAACCTTCCTTCCGAGGAGTGGCAGTGTGATGTTAAAATTTGTTTCTGAAAATCAGTTCTTTCAGATATCATTAAAGAAGAATGAAGTGCATATTTTATACTTCTCTAAACTTTCCTTTACTTAATATGTTAATTACAGTTGTTTCTAACTCAGAGAGTGCTTTGTGACTGTTTTTTCTACTACGTTTACTTTTGAATAGTATATCTCAGCACTATTGAATATAATTATTTCATTTGATGTTCTAAGATTTACTATTAAACATTACAACTGCCTCAATTTCCAACAGAAACTGAGGTCAAGTAAGAGTGTTGGAGAAAGAAAAATGAAGGTAAAAAGATATTTGAAGACAACTATTTGTTTAAGGTAATAATAGCAATAATTACTATAGCATATGGACATAAGTGTTTTAAATTATTTTAGCATATGGATAAGTGAAACAAATGACAGTAGTGGCACAGAGGATGGAAGAAGGAAGCATTGGGAATAATCTGTTATATGGTACCTCCACTAAATGTGAAGTGAACTAGCATAATTGGAAAGTGGATATATATGTACATGAGAAACTCCACAAGAAACACTTAAATAATAATAGTAAAGTAGGATTGTTATGCTAAGAAAAGAGATAAAATCGAATCAGATAAAATGTTCAGTTTAAACCAGAGAAGGCAGAAAAAGAGAAGGAAAAAAGAAGTATGATGAATAATATTAGACTCCACCTGACCAGTAATTCTGGTCATTATTGTTTTTTCACTTTGTTCCACGTTTTTCCTCCCACTCTATCCAGGATCTCCAGTTTTGATCCTTTCCCGAGTGGTTGGCATTGGTAGCTGGGCACCATCTACTTCTTGGTCTCAAGGTCCCTCATGTCCCAGGACTGACTGCTTCCAAATGTCCTTGATTTGTTTTATTTATTTGTTTATTTATGCGTGCGTGCGTGCATGCACGCATGCATGCATTCTTCTTCACTTCCCGTACCATTAGCTGCATGTTAGATGGCTGCTTGAAAGCTTTTAAGACTCCAGTCACTACTCATCAATGTAGGTTGTTGAACAAGATTTTTATGTATTTTTTTTGTGCAAATTGAGTCTGATGTCCCCCAATACTATAGTCCTGAGTCGGTAGATCTGTTGGATCTCCCTCCGACACTGTCTGGCTATCTGTGAGGGATTACTCTATGTCTGTCTTCTGTTGTTTCTGCAAGGATTGTAGGTATTTTGTATCATTGGTATCTGTGCAAGATTGGCCTCAGCTGAATCTATTCTTGGTCTAGAGTATAATTCTGTTCACTGACCCTCATCTGATCTTTTCAGATTTTTATGTGTTTATCTCTAGCCTGGTGTTTGGTGTTAATGGTAATGCAGTATTATGGATATACTGGTATTAGCCTCTGTCGTGTATTTCTTATGTGCACAATTTGGTGTCCTTCCTTTCCCTAATGTTATGGTGGTCACAGACTCTATACCATCCCTCCCCTTACCCACATCAGTGTGTGGCCCCTAACTAGCCCAAAATTCATCCCTTCCCATCCCTCCCCACCCCAGTAACCTACAAAGTGAGTTTCCTTACTTAAGCAAACCCTTCTTTGTCTTTTTACAGTAATGGACTCATACAATATTTGTCCTTCTGTAATTGGTTTATTTCACTCAGCATTATGTCCTCCAGGCTCATCCATATTGTGAGATGATTCGTGTATCCTTCTTTAATGTAGCATAGTATTTCATTGTGTGAATGTATCATAATTCGGTTATCCATTCACCTGTTGATGGACATTTAGGTTGTTTCCATCTCTTTCCTATAGTGAATTGCACTGCATTGAACATAGGTGTGCATATGTCTGTTCATGCCATCTCTTACCTCTTTAGGATATATTCCTAGTAATGGAATTGCTGGGTCAAATGGTATTTCTGTTTTCAGTTTTTTAAGGAAATGCCATACCATTTGCCACAATGGTTGTACCATTTTACAATCCCACCAGCAGTTCACAAGAGTTCCAATCTCTCTGCAACCTCTCCAGCACTTGTTATTTTCTGTCCTGTTGAAATTTGCTATTATTGCTGGGGTGAGATGACATCTCATCATTGTTTTGATTTGCATCTCTCTAAGAATAAAGCTGCAAAGAAAGAATTGGCGAAGAACAAGGCTCTGGGAATTGATGGACTACCCATTGAGATAGTTCAACAAACGGATGCCCCATTGGAGGCACTCACTCAGTTATGCCAAGAGATTTGGAAGACAGCTACCTGGCCAACTGACTGGAAGAGATCCATATTTGTACCCATTCC
>NW_006921705.1:2684536-2749442 GCF_000298275.1 Orycteropus afer afer | reverse complement strand
TCTGGCTTCCTGTCTTTTAATCCCCTTTCTCCTGCTCTTCCCGCCTCCTGCTTTGGGCGTCCCTGAGTTGTCTCTCCTCACCTGTATCCCTGGGGCTGACTGCTCTTCTGTCCGGGTTCCTGGCTTTTATCCCATTTTCCTGCTTTCCTGTCCTGCTGCTTTGGGCGGGCCTGAGTTTCCTCTCCTCACCTAATCCCTTTTACTGATTCCTCTTCTCTCTGGCTTCCTGGCTTTTAATCCCCTTTCTCTTGCTTTCCTGCCTGCTGCTTTGGGCATCCCTGAGTTGTTTCTCCTCCCCTGTAATCCTGGGGCTGGAGGAAGAGGCTGGAGAGGACTGGAACCCCTGACCTCTTTTCTGGCCTGTCGTGGAAGGGGACATGAACCCCAAAGACAACCCAGGAGGTGATCAGGCTCCTCTTCCGTCTCCCAGGACGGTCCTACCTAACCTAATAGAGGAACTCAAACCCTCTATCTTGACTTTAAGAATTTGAATGGGAAGAAGGTGGGGTCAGATCTCATTACTTCTCTGGAGTTTATCTTCAGACGTTGGTTCTCTTTTCCTTGTTTCAGTACTGGCTTCACCTGCTCTCGGTTGTCCAGAAGTCCAGACGGGTACAAAGGGACCCCTAGAAATTACGGGGTGGCGCCTCCCATTGTGTCTATCCTTTCTCCTAGTTTGCCGCGAGAGGGCTCCGTCAGTGGGCTCAAGGGGCCGGCTGGCCTCAGTTTCCTGGTCAGGGAACCAAATGAAACAGAAAAGAAACCAGGCAGCACTCAGGAAGACAGAAACAGGCAGATTTATTCACGCTAGCAGAGCAGCCGGTGCTGGGGACACTACATGGTTTAAAATCAAGAAAGGAGTGTGTCAGGGTTGTATCCTTTCCTCACACTTATTCAATCTATATGCTGAGCAAATAATCAGAGAAGCTGGACTATATGAAGAACAATGTGGCATCAGGATTGGAGAAAGAATCATTAACAACCTGAGATATGCAGATGATACAATTTTGCTTGCTGAAAGTGAGGATGACTTGAGGCACTTACTGATGAAGTTTGAAGAATACAGTCTACAGTATGGATTACGTCTCAATATAAAGAAAACAAAAATCCTCACAACTGGACCAATGAGCAGCATCACAATAAATGGAGAGAAGACTGAAGTTGTCAAAGAATTCACAGTGCTTGTTCTACAATCAACGCCAATGGAAGCAGCAGTCAGGACATTAGATGACATTTAGCACTGGGAAGGTCAACAGTGAAGGAAGTGTTTCAAGTGCTGAGGAGCAAGGATGTCTCCTTGAGGACTAACGTGTGCCTGACACAAGCCATGATATTTCCAATTGCCTTGTATGCATGTGAAAACTGGACAATGAATAAGGAAGACTGAAGAAGAGTTCATGCTTTTGAGTTGTGGTGCTGGCAAAGAATGCTGAAAATACCATGGACTGCTAAAAGAACTAACAGATCTGTCCTGGAGGAAGTGCACCCAAAATGCTCCTTTGAAGGGAGAATGACCAGACTTCATCTCACCTACTTTGATAATGTTGTCAGAAGGGACCATTCCCTGGAGAAGAATGTAATGCTTGGTAGGGTGGAGGGTCCACGAAAGAGGGGAAGGCCTTCAACGAGATGGATTGACATGGTGGCTGTGATGATGGGCTCAAGTATAGCAGGAATCATGGAGCTGGTTCAGGATTGGGCAGTGTTTCTTTCTGCTGTGCATGGGGTCGCTATGAGTCAGAAACAACTCAGTGTCACCTAACAACAACAAGACTAAAGATCGCAAGCAATTCCTCATGTATTTGTTGGCCTCCAGGATATCATCTTTAGTTAAGTGTCTGTTCAAATCTTTTGCCCATTTTTCAATTGGGTGGTTTGTCTTTTTGATGTTGAGGTGTTGAAGTTTTCTATAGATTTTGGAGATAAGTCTTTTGTCAGATATATCATAGACAAATATTTTCTCCCAATCTGTAGGTTCTCTTTTTACCCTTTTGATGAAGTCTTTTGATTCACATAAGAATTTAATTTTTAGAAGGTCCCAGTCATCTAGATTCTCTTCGAACTCCTGTGCATTCTGGGTTACATTTGATAGTCTATTTGTACTAAAAATTAGGGCTCCTAGATTTGCCCCTATTTTATCTTTGATGAATTTTATAGTTTTGGGTTTTACATTTAAGTCTTTGATCCAACTTGAGTTTGTTTTTTGTGTATGAAGTGAGGTATGGAGCTCTGTTGGCATAGTGCCTAAGGAATTTGACTGCTAACCAGATGTCTGGTGGTTCAAACCTACCAGCTACTCCTTGGAAGGAAAATTAGGCAATCTACTTCCCTGGTGATACTGCTCGGAAATGCAAGGAGAGGTCACTATGAGTAGGATCTGACTCGATGGCAGTGAGTTTGGTTTTGGTTTTAGGGTCTTGTTTCATTTTTATGCAAGTGAATATCCAATTTTGCCAGCACCATTTGTTAAACAGGCTGTCTCTTCCCCATTTCATGGGTTTTGGACCTTTGTCAAAGATCAGCTGTCCACAGATGGATGGGTCTATTTATGGACTTTTGATTCTGTTCCATTGTTATATCTGTCTATCATTGTACCAGTACTACACTGTTTTGACTTCTGTGGTTCTATAGTAGGTTCTAAGATCTGGGACCTCTTACTTTGTTCTTCTTCAGTAGTACTCTGCTTATCTGAGATCTCTTTCCTTTCCATATGAAGTTAGTAATTGTTTTTTCCATAGTGCCTAAAGCACTTGACTGCTAACCAGAAGGCTGGCAGTTCAAACCCACCAGCCACTCTTCGGAAGGAAGGTTGGCCAGTCTACTTCTGTAATGATACTGCCTTGGAAACCCAAGGAGGGGTTGCTTTGAGTCGGGTCTGAGTCTATGGCACAAAACAACAATGACTAAAACATTTTGTTGGTATCTGGATTAGGATTGCATTAAATTTGTAGCTTGCTTTAGGCAGTGTTGACATTTTTACAATATTCAGTTTACCTATCCATGAACAAGACAGCTTCTTCCATTTATGCCGATCCCTTGTTGTCTCCTATGGTAGTGTTTTATTGTTTTCTTTGTATAGGTCTTTTGCGTCTCTGGTAATATTTATTCCTATATATTTTAACTTTTTAGTAGCTATTGTAAATGGTATTGTTTTCCTTATTTCTTTTTCAGAGGTCTCTTTGTTGGTGTAGAGGATTCCAACTGATTTTTGTGAGTTGACCTTGTATCTTGCCACTTTGCTGAACCTCTCTATTACTTGCAGTAGTTTTTTTGTTGAGTCTCTTGGGTTTTCTATGTACAGGATCATATCATCCGCAAATAGAGACAGTTTTACTTCCTCTTTGTCAATTTGCATGCCTTTTATTTCTCTTTCTTGCCTTATTGCCCTGGCCAGGATGTCCAATACAATGTTAAATAGAAATGGTGATAGAGGGCATCCCTGTCTGGTTCCCATTCATAAGGGGAATACTTTGAGACTTTCTCCATTCATAATGGTGTTAGCTTTTGGCTTTGTATATATGTCCTTTATTATGTTGAGGAATTTCCCTTCTATCCTTATTTTTCTGAGAGTTCTGAACAGGAACAAGTATTGGACTTTTGTTTTTTTTTTTATGTGGTGGATTACATTAATTGTTTTTCTGATGTTGAACCATTCTTGTATACCAGGTATGAATTCCACTTGGTCAAAATGTATTTTTTTTTTTTTTTTTGATATATTGTTGGATTCTCTTGGCTAGGGTTTTGTTGAAGATTTTTGCATCTATGTTCATGAAGGATATTGGTCTGTAGTTTTCCTATTTATTGGTGTCTTTCCCTGGTTTTGGTATTAGTGTTATGTTGCTTCATAAAATAAGTTTGGGAGTATTGCATCTTGTTCTATGTTCTAGAGTAGCTTGAGGCTTGAATAGTATAGGTGTCAACTCTTCCCTGAATATCTGGTAAAATTCTCCAGTGAAGGCATCAGGGCCAGGACTTTTCCTCTTGGGGAGTTTTTTTTTTAATGACCTGTTCAATTTCTTCTTTTGTTGTGGGTCTATTCAAGTATTCTGTCTCTGAGTGGGATAGTTTAGGTAGGTCTTGTGATTCCAGAACCTTGTCCATCTCTTCTAGTTTCTCAAATCTGTTGGAGTACAGTTTTTCATAATATTCTGTCAGTATCTTTTTTACTTCAGTTGGTTCTGTTGTGATGACACCCTTTTTGTTTGCTATTCTTGTAATTTGCATGTTCTCTTTCTTTTCTTTTGTTAGATTTGCCAATGGTTTGTCAATATTGTTAATCTTTTCAAAGAACCAGATTTTTGTTTTGTTGATTTTCTCTTTTTTTTTTTTTTTGTTTTCTGTTTCATTTATTTCTGCTCTGATCTGTATTATTTCCTTACATCTAGATACTGTAGGATTCTTTTGTTGTTCTTTTTCTAATTGTTGCAGTTGTTAGAGTGCTGATTTTGTTTCTTTCCTCTTTTTTGATGTATGCATTTATTGTTATAAACTGATCTCTGAATGTTTTCCATTCTTATTTTGCTGGCCTCAGAGAATAAGTTATGATGTAATTCCTCTTCTTCTATTTTCTGGAAGAGATTATGGGGAGAAATGGGCAAACTACCACAGCCAGGAGATCCAGATCAATATCAGCAGTGAGAAGTCGTGTTAATCTTATGTACCATTGATATGATTTAATCCAATTGGTACTTTACCTCCATGGTTTTTCTCTCAAAAATCCATAACCAGTCTAAGCATGAGAAAAAACATCAAACAATTCTCATTTGAGGGACATTCTACAAAATATTTGTTTATTGTTGTTGGTATTAGATGCTGTCAAGTCTGTACAACAGAATGAAACATTGCCCAGGCCTGCACCATCCTCACAATCTTTTCTATGTTTGAGCCCACTATTTCATTGACCCTATACTTTACCAAGCATTATGTCCTTCTCCAGGGCCTGGTCCCTTCTGTTAACATGTCCAAAGTGTATGGGATGAAGTCACACCATCCTTGTTTCTAAGATTTTGGCTTTACTTCTTCCAAGACAGATTTGTTCATTCTTCTGACAGTCTATAGTATGTTGTTGTTGTTGTTATGTGCTGTCGAGTCAGATTCGACTCATAGTGACCCCTCCTTGGGTTCCCAAGGCAGTATCACTATGGAAGCAATTGCCCAACTTTCCTTCTGAGGAGTGGCTGGTGGGCTTAAACCACCAGCCTTCTGGTTAGTAGTCATGTGCCTTAACCACTATGCTACCAGAGCTCCCAGTCTATGGTATAGTCAATATTTTTGCCAACACCAGAATCATTGTCCAGCTTTTGCATACATAGGAAGTGATTGAAAATAACATGGTTTGTGTCAGGCACATGGTAATCCTCAAAATGATATCTTTGCTTTTTAACACTGTAAAGAGATCTTTTGCAGCAGATTTGCCCAGTGCAATACCTTATTTTATTTGTTGACTGCTGCTTCTATCTGTGTTGATTGTGGACCCAAGTAAAATGAAATCCTGGACAAGTTTAGTTTTTTCTCTACTTATCATGATGCTTCTTAGCTTAGTTATGAGGCTTTTTGTTTACTATATCTTAAGTTGTGTTCCATACTGAAGGATGTTGTCTTTGATCTTTGTCAATAAGTACTTGAGGTTCTCACTGCTTTCATCAAGCAAAACTGTGCCGTCTTCACATGGCACGTTATTAATGAATGCTCCTCCGATCCCGATGCTGTGTTCTTCTTCATATATTTAGTGCAGCTTCTCAGATTATTTGCTTATCACAAGCAAATAAGATTGAATATATATGGTGAAATGATACAACCCTGACACACAATTTTCCTGATTTTAAACCATTATATATCTCCTTGTTCTGTCTGAATGACTGCCTCTTGCTCTATGTATAGTTCAGCATAAACATGATTAAGTGTTCTGGAATTCCTGTTTTTCACAATGTTATTCGTAATTTATTATGATCCACATAGTTGAATGTCTTTGCATAGTCAATAACACACAGGTAAACATCTTTCTATTATCCTCTGCTTTCAGCCTAGATCCATCTGACATCAGCAATGATATCCTTCATTTCACCTCATTTTCTGAATCCAGCTTGAATTTCTGGTGGTTCTCTGTCCATGATTTACTGCTTGTGGTAATTGAGGTTGTGTGTCAACTTGGCTGGGCCGTGACTTTGAGTGGCTTGGCAGCTGAATCTAGTTATTCACCACGATGAGATTGGATATAGGTAATCAATTCCATGGTGGAATTTGCTGTGACTGGCTAAGTAGTTGCCTACAGGGTATGACCTGCTTCCAGTATATGTGAAGAAGTTTTGAGAAGGATCTATACCTTTTTGGCACATTTTGGAACCTGTGCTTGGTTGAGTTTTCCACTCCAGTACCTGGTTTGAACCAGTGGTGTGCCATGTTGCCTGCCAATCTTGGGAGTGTTCCTGTACTTGAATCAGTGGCCTGCCATGTTGCCTGTTCATTCTTGGCATTGTGCCATTTTACCTGTTAATCTTGGGTTCGTCAGCCTCAGCACCCAGAAGCTGCATGAGTTAGGAGAAGCCTCTACCTTTCTCCATTGGGCTTGGAATAATAGAGCTGAAGCCCAAGGTCTAGGAGCTTCCATGTAACCCCTAGACCAGCACTCTGAATTTGGACTTCTAGCTTCCTAAACTGTAAGAGAATAAATTCCTGTTTGTTGAAGCCATCAACTTGTGGTATTTCTGTTATAGCAGCACTAGAGAACTAAAACATTTCTGCAGTCATTTTTGCATTATCTTCAGCAAAATTTTACTTGTGTACAATATTAATTATATTGTCAAATAATTTCCACATTTTTTGGATCACCATTTTTTGGGATGGGCAGAAATATGTATCTCTTCCACTTGGTTAGCCAGGTAGCTGTCTTCCAAATTTCTTGGCATAGATGAGGGAGTTCTTCCAGCATTGCATCTGTTAGTTGAAACATCTCAGTTGGTATGTTGCCAATTCCTGGAGTCTTATTTTTGCCAATGCCTTCAGTGCAACTTGTACTTCTTCCTTCAATACCACTGGTTCTTGATCATATACTATCTTCTGAAAATATTTTTCTGTATAATTTTTTTTTTTAATTGTGATTCGGGTGAAAGTTTACAGAGCAAATTTACTTTCCATTTACCACAATACAACAGTTCCTTTCTTACTTCTTCCCGATAGTTACCTCTTCCCGGTGCCCATCCTTCCATGTACTCCTGCCCCCTAAGCTGTCTCCATGTGCATATACAGCCCTCCTTTCTCCCATGATTGTTCTCTCTAAGGAGTGTCTCTACCTCCAGTAAATGTTCACCGCATATACCTGTCTTTTGTTTGGCTGAAAGCCACAGGTGTGGGTTCAATTCCAGACCTGAAACGCAGCTAGGGATCATAGTCTCAGTGGTTCCACCAGGCTCTATCAGAGCAGCAAACCTGGTCTCCCCACTTTTTTTTTCCAAATGATTTTGAGTTTTGCTCCACATAGTTATCCCTCTCTATTCAGGATCTCCTACATAGATCCCCCTCCATGTGGTTGACAGTGGTAGCTGGGCACCATCTAGTTCTTCTGGTCTCATAGTTTTATAGGCTGAGGATTGCCTGGTGTACCAGTTGCTTGGACTAATTGTTTCTATGATTCTTTGGTTTTCTTCATTCTTTTTTTGCTCTGAATGAGGACAGACCCATTGTTGCATCTAGATGGCTCCTTGTAAGCTTTTAAGATGCCAGTCGCTACTCACCAAAGTGGGAGGTGGAACAATGTTTTATGTAGTATAAATTGAGCTTGATTTCCCCTGCAAATATGGTCCTGAGCTCACAGGTTCAACTGCTGACTCCCTCTGGGTAGCTAGCTGTAACCAAGAAGTGATTACAACCTTGTCCCTTGTCAGCTGTACTATATACCTGGGAATTCTTACAGAATATATAAATACACTTATAGAAACATTGTCTGCCAACCCTATACATGGTCTTGAGTACACTCCCCCCCCCCTGCATAAACATACCTAATAGATCAGCCTGTCCATCCATCTATCCACCCACATACCCATGTTTTTCTTCACTGACAATGCAGTACTGTATGTGCAAAAGGGTTCATCTTTGTTGTCTGTACCTCCCACATACCTCTCTATGTCTTCCTCTTCCTCAATGCCACTGTGTTGATCAGTTGCATTTGGTACATTGCCCTTGTTTGAAAATGTTTTTTAATACTCCTCAAAACTGTCAAGGTCATCAAAAAGAAAGAAAATTTTATCAACAGTTTCATTCAAGAGGAGCCTAAGGAGACATGATGGTTGAAATTAATGTGGTATGCTGCATGGGATGCTAGAGCAGAAGAAGGGTATTAGGTGAAAACTAAGGAAATCTGACTACGTTCGAACTTTGCTTAATAATATATTGCTATTGATTCATTAATTGTAACAAATGTACCATGCTATTGTAAGATGTTAATAGCATAAAAAGGTTTTATATAAAAATAAAATGAGCCAGAACCTAAATAATACAAAGAATGCAGAAGGTTCTGTGTAAATTTTTACAGGCAGCAAAAATAGCAAGAGCAACGTGCTTAAGACAAGGATATCAAACCAAAGAAACCAAGCTCACTGCCATTGATCAGATTCCGACTCATAGCAACCTTTTAGGACAGAGTAAACTTTCCCCATTGGAGTTCCCAGCTTGTAAATCTTTATGGAAGCACTGCCTCATCTTTCTCCCAAGGAGCGGCTGGTGCGTTCAAACTGCTGACTTTTTGGTTATCAGCTGAATGCTTTGACCACTATGCCTCCAGAGTTCCCTAAGACAGGAATAAGTTTATCAAATTCAAGAAATACAAATAAATCAGTTTGCTTTGAAGGAAAGTGGAAACATAATACCTCTAGGGTACTGAATGAGATGATTATAAGGAACTTTGGGTATTTAACCAAAGTACTTCATGGTGTTGCCATTTCTCAAACAAGCCTCACGAGTGATCATTTGTCAAAATGGACGGAACTCCAGCTTCTGGAGCTGATACAAGTTAATTGCATCCAAAAGTTTGATGCCTCTGTAGCTCCATTTGTCATGCAAGAATGGACAGCTTAATGCTTCAAAAACATGATTGTTCACTTGGAAAGCATTCCTTGATGGCATAATTGATATTTTCAATAATTTGACAAGTTAATTGAAGAATAACTCTGACTTACATCTTCAAACAATTAATTTAGCATACCATTTTATATAGCAAAGTAAATGCTAAGAGAAATGAAAAGCAGTTTCTGATGCAATTGTAAAAATGCTGACAAATAGGACTCTGTAGCAGTTTTGCAGTTTCTATTTAGTGTAGTGCCTAAGGCACTTGAGTGCTAACCAGAAGTCTGACAGTTCAAACCCATCAGCCACTCCTTGGAAGGAAGGTTGGGCAATCTACTTCTGTAGTGATTCTGCCTTGGAAACCCAAGGAGGGGTAGCTATGAGTTGGGTTTGACTAGACGGCACATAGCAACAATAGTTATTTAGCAAAGAAAACCCAAAGGGCTGTTTTTATGTCTGGGTGTCTTAATAATAGAAATGTAAAAGAATATGGATTAAAAAGCAGAAAATTTTACATACATGATTGATTTAATATGTTTAAATGATTTTCATTTTTTGAGGAATTTTTCAATTCTTAAGTATTTTTTAACAAGTCTAGGCTGTTGGGAAATGTGTCACAAATAGAATTTAATGTCATTCTGGACATCTTTTAGTCTAATTTTGTATAACTATGTTTCACATTTGACAAAACTTCACTTGGACTACAGATTATTTTATTATCTTCTTTATGCTTGTTCATGTATATATTTATTTGAGAACATGTGCTAAATAACAAATTCTACTGAGTTGTTACATAGGTGTTGTAGGTCACTGGAGTAAAATATATTTTGGTTTCCTTTATGGTTTTATGCATTTGATGAGATTATTCATTTATATTTATATGTAGCATTTTAGATATTTCACTTTTTACATCTAAATTCATTTTATATAAGAATATTTGAATAAAAATTTCTATTTCCAAATCATGTTTAGATGCCTCCTCACTATTTACTGGGTAATCAATATGTTGAAAAATAACATGAAATTCTTTCTTTACTATATACTCAGTGGTTTTATCCAACTTACTCATCACTGTTACTAACTGTGTCAAGTTTGAGTCATATAGATGGGCAATCCTATGCCTTTGGTATGGATTTTAGTAATTTTACTTTTAGCAACAACAAGGCAACGCACTGCCGTCAAGTCGGATCTGACTCACAGCAACCCCTCCATGGGTTTCTGAGGCTGTATCACTACTGAACTAGATTGCCCAACCTTCCTTTGGAGGAGTGGTTGGTGGGTTTGCACCACCAGCCTTCAAGTTAGCAGTCAAATGCCGTAGGCACTATGCCACCAGAACTCCCGTTTAGAGGATATTTTTATTTCAAGTTCATGAGAGTCTCTCAATACTGTTTATATACAATGCAATTTCTTAAGCTGTGAATTAGTAAATGTCTTCTGTCTTGGTCAAAGTTCTGATAAAGGCTTTTGTGTTCTTTGAGAATGTATAGTTATACACACAGAGTTATCCATGTAATAATATATGTTTCTACATAGAGAGATATACGACATAACATATAGTCCCTCAGGAAGTCTGAACATTTTCAATCATTTAAAAAGTGTGAATAATGTTTTTAATCATACAGTGGGAATATGGGTACATATGTCATTTTTTCTCATATTTATTAGTTCAATTGGAAGTATGCAATACACATGATAGATGTATTAATAGTTTATTCTTTCCTTAAATAAATGTTCTTTAGTTCAAAGATATATGCTAAATTAAATTATCTCTACCCTCTCTTCTGTTCTCCAAGTCTTAATTAGAGCAACTGGTATCATTTGGAATGGAAAGAAGATTTTATATGTACGCCCACAGAGAAAGAGAGAGAGAGATAGAGAGAGAGGAGAGAGAGAGAGAGAGAGGAGAGTGCCTACATTTTTATGTAGTACTGTCTGCTGCTGGGAGATTTTCTCGGGATAAAGTGGATTTACTCACTAGTTTAGCTTTACAAAACTATTTTCTTTTAGAGAAGTGTCATGTACTTGTCTCCTATAAGTTAAACACTAGCCAGAAGGTGGTTTATTTTTCTACATGGAACTATCTCATTTAAAATTGCCATCCCCTTTCTACATAATAAGGGAAACACAAAGATTAATATTTTAATCTTTAAATATACTAATAGATTAATACTTTAAAGATACATTTCTTTACAGAGAGGGCTACTCCAGGGACACTCACAGTCTTCAATTGCAATGATGTCTGTTACTAAGTTGCTAAAATAGGGCTTTTATATATACTCTCTGTGGGAGAGACTATTAGCTGATCATACCTCCTGTGGATGATTTTTTTCTGAACATGAAGATGGACTATGTTTTCCAGCTTTTCTTATATAAGAGGTAGCTAGTCTCCTGAGTAGGAGCTCTGATGGTATAGTGCCTAAGGCACTTGACCACTAACCAGAAGGCTGGCAGTTCAAACCCACCAGCTACTCCTCAGAAGGAAGTTTGGGCAATCTACTTGTTTAGTGACACCACCTCAGAAACCAAGCAGGGGTTGCTAAGAGTCAGATCCTAATCAATGGCAATGAGTTTGGTTTGGTTTTTATTTGCTTGAGTTATATATGCCTTCAAAACCCTTCCAGTTTTAGCTGCCTGGAATGGAGACAAAGCTCAGGGCTGTGTTGTAAGCCATAAACTGAGGATGATGGAATCATCGGATGGAATAAGTTTATGTTGCTGATCTAGACCTGGAGGAGAATTGCTTACAGGGATAGCTGTTTAGATTTTAGGAAGTGAGAAATAAGCTCTTATTGTGTGAAACCATTGACTTTTCAATCTTTCTGTTAGAGCAGCAGAGCTATCTTTAGTAATGCACTCTCTCAAACATGATTACATATTATACTATTTTATGCATGAAGAAACATAAGATCAGGCAGTAGTGAGTTGTTTCATGAACATTCAGCTTATAAATGGAAAATCTGGGATTCACAGGTTGATATAATAAATATAAATTTTGATATGCCAGATTATCAAATATGGTAGTTTTATTTAGTGTTTAAAAACTCAGGTCCAAAATCTAGAGAAGATACATTTGAACAATGACTCTGACCCTTATAAACAATACAAACTTGGAAAACATATCTAACTCTTTTAAACCACTGTTTGTTTATTTGGAAGTGATAAGAGCTCCCACCTTGTAACATTGTGAGGAATCAAGGAGATAATGCAATATTAAAATATATTAGAACGATTTAACATAATGCCAATAGATTGTAAAATAATAGAGATTCTTTTGTTGCTTAATATTGATCTCTCTGAACATAGAAGTGGAAATTACAATTTCCCTTGCCTATTGAACATTTTTCTTTCCTTCTGCTTTTATGACTAGCTTTTTGTTTAAACTATTAATTTTTAAATTTAACACAAAATTGTTGAAGCATTCTTTTGAGTTCATATCTGTCTATATCTGTATCTATATCTACATCTATATCTTTACTTACATAGATCTTGCACAGTTTTTGTCAAGTAAATTTTTTGATATTCTTAAAACATCTTTATTTATTTATTTATTTGAATGCAGTTCTGAAAAGCAATAGTTTTGAGAAGAACAAAAATGGAAAAATGGCATCTTATATGATATTATTTGACCAGAGGTAGGCAGGCCCGGGGCTTGGAGGCTGCTTCTTGCTTGGGTGCGGCTCTATTTTAAGCCCAGGGCCCAAGGTAGGCAGGCCCGAGGTTGCGGGCTGCTTTTCACTTGGTGGGGGAGGACTCTATATTAATACAGGGACCTGAGGTAGGCAGGTCCTGGGCTTGGTGGCTGCATTTCCCTTGAGGGTGGCTCTTTATTAAGGCAGGGGCCTGAGGTAGGTTGGCCTGGGGCTTGGAGGCTGCTTTCTGCTTGTGGGCAGCTCTATTTAAAGCTGTTGCCCAAGGTAGGCAGGTGCAGAGGGGTTAGGAACAACTAAGGGAGCTGAACTTGTCTGACAGTTTGTTAACCTGTGGTGGCTTACGTGTTGCTGTGAGGCTAGAAGCTATGCTGCTGGTGTTGCAAAATGCCAGCAGAGTTACCCATGGTGGACAGGTTTCAGCAGAGCTTCTGAGCTAAGACAGACTCAGAAGAAGGAAGAGGCTATCTACTTCTCAAAGAATCGGTCAGTGAAAACCTTATGAATAGCAGTGAAACACTGCTTGATATATTCCAGGAAAACTTTATGAATAGCTGTGAAACAATGTCTGCTATAGTGCTGGAAGAGGAGCCCATCAGGTAGGAAGGCACTCAAAATTTGACTGGGGAAGAGCTGACTCCTCAGAGTAGAGATGACCTTAATGATATGGATAGGGTAAAGCTTTCGGGACCTCCATTGGCTGATGAGTGGAAATAAGTAGAAACAGATGCAAACATCCATTTATAATTGGAACACGGAATGTATGAAGTATGAATCTAGGGAAATTGGAAATTGTCAAAAATGAAATGGAATGCATAAAGATGAACATCCTAGGCATTAGTGAGCTGAAATAGACTGGTTTTGGCCATTTTGAATCAGACAACCATATGATCTACTATGCCATGAAGGAAAAATTGAAGAGGAATGATGTGGCATTCATCGTCACAAAGAGCATTTCAAGATCTGTCCTGAAGTACAACACCATCAGTGATAGGATAATATCCCTATGCCTACAAGGAAGACCAGTTAATATTACTATTATTCAAATTTACATACCAACAACCAAAGCCAAAGATGAGGAAACTGAAGATTTCTACCAACTTTTGCAGTCTGAAATTTACCAAACATGCAATCAAGATGTGTTAATTATCACTAGTGACTGGAATGCAAAAGATGGAAATGAAGAGTTACTGGTAGTTGAAAAATATGGCTTTGGTCATAGAAATATCACTGGAAATGGCATGATTCCAATGACTTATTCATTGAAAATACCTTTTTTCAACAACATAAACAGTAGGTATACCCGTGGACTTCACCAGATGGAATACACAGGAATTAGATTGACTACATCTGTGACAAGGGGTGTTGGGGAAGTTCAATATCTTCAGTTGAAACAAGGCCAGGAGCTGATTGTGGAACAGACCATCAACTACTCATATCCATGTTCAAGTTGAAGTTGAAAACAATTAAAACAAGTCCACAAGAGCCAAAATATGACTTTGATAATATCCTGCATGTATTTGTTGTTGTTAGGTGCCATTGAGTCACTCTATGCACATCAGAATGAAACACCACCTGGTCCTGAGCCAGCTCCATGATTCTTGCTACACTTGAGTCCATCCCCACCACCACCGTGTCAATCCACCTCATTGAGGGCCTTCTACTCTTTCATTGACCCTCCACCTTACCAAGCATCACATCCTTCTCCAGGGAATAGTCGCTTCTGACTACATGACCAAAGTATGTGAGATAAAGTCTGGGCATTCTCGCCTCCAAGGAGCATTCTGGCTACACTTCCTCCAGGACAAACTTCTTAGTTCTTTTAGCAGTCCATGGTACTTTCAGCATTCTTTGCCAACACCATAGTTCAAAAACATCAACTCTTCTTTTGTCCTCCTTATTCATTATCCAGATCTCACATGTGTATGAGGCAATTGAAAATACCATGGCTTGTGTCAGGTGAACCTTAGTCCTCATGGAGACATCTTTGCTCTTCAGGACTTGAAACACGTCCCTTGCAGTCTATTCACCCAGTGCTATACATCATTTTATGTCCTGACTGCTGCTTCCATTAGTGTTGATTGTAGAACCAAGCAATGTGAAGACTTTACAATTTCAATCTTTTCTCCATTTATTGTAATTCAGCTTATAGGTCCAGTTGTGAGGATTTTTGTTTTCTTTATATTGAGATGTAATCCATACTGCAGACTGTATTCTTCAATCTTCATCAGTAAATATTTCAAGTCATCCTCACTTTCAGCAAGCAAAGTTGTGTCATCAGCATATCATAGCTTGTTAATGATTCTTCCTCCAATCCTGATGTGACATTCTTCTTCATATAGTCCAACTTCTTGGTTTATTTCTCACCATACAGATTGAATAAGTATGGTGAAAAGATGCAACCCTGATGCACTCCCTTCTTGATTTTAAACCATGCAGTGTTCCCTTTTTTTGTTCGAATGACAGCTTCCACAATATTTTGCATAGTCAATAAAACACCAGTAAACATTTTTCTGGTATTCTTTACTTTAAGCCAAGATCCATCTGACATCAGCAATGATATCCCTCATTCCATGTCCTCTTCTGAATCCAGCCTGCACATCTGGAAGTTCTCTCTCAATATACTGCTGCAACTGTTTTTGAATTATCTTCAGTAAGATTTTACTTAAATGTGATATTAAAAATATTGTTTGATAATTTCCACATTCTGTAGGATCACCTTTCTTTGGAATGGTACAAATATGGATCTCTTCCAGTCAGTTGGCCAAGTAGCTGTCTTCCAAATCTCTTGCCATAACCACGTGAGTGCCTCCAGTGGGGCATCTGTATGTTGAAACATCTCAATCTTTGGAATGGTACAAATATGGATCTCTTCCAGTCAGTTGGCCAAGTAACTGTCTTCCAAATCTCTTGCCATAACCGCGTGAGTGCCTCCAGTGGGGCATCTGTATGTTGAAACATCTCAATGGGTATTCCGTCAATTCCTGGAGCCTTGTTCCTCACCAATTCCCTCAGCACAGCTTCAACCTCTTCCCTCAGTACCATTGGTCTTGAACATATTCCACCACCTGAAATGGATTAAGATCAACCTGTTCTTTTTGATACAGTGACTCTGTGTATTCCTTCCATCTTCTTTTGATGCTTCCTGCATCATTCAATATTGTACCCATAGAATATTTCAGTATTGCAACTTGAGGCTTAATTTTTTTCCTCAGTTCTTTCAGCTTGAGAACTGCCGAGCGTGTTCTTCCCTTTTGGTTTTCAGACTCCAGGTCTTTGCACATTTCATTATAGTAATTGGCTTTTTCTTCTCGAGCCACTCTTTGAAATCTTCAGTTCAGCTCTTTTATCTTGTCATTTTTTTCCATTTGCTTTAGCTACTCTTCACTTACCGGCAAGTTTCAGAGTCTCTTCTGACATCCATTTTGGTATTTTCTTTCTTTCTTGTCTTTTTAATTACCTCTTTCTTTCTTCATGGACGAGGCCACAATTCTTCTGGTTTTCGGTCACTGGTGTTCAGTGCATCAAATCTATTCTTTAGATGGTCTCTAAATTCAGCAGGGATATATTCAAGGTCATATTTTGGCTTTCATGGACTTGTTTTAACTGTCTTCAACTTCAAGTTGAACTTGCATATGAGCAGTTGATGGTCTGTTTCACAATCAGCTCCTGGCCTGGTTTTGGCTGAAGATATTGAGCTTTTCCATTCCCTCTTGCCACAGATGTAGTCAATCTGATTCCTGTACTCCGTCTGGCGAAGTCCATGTGTATCGCTGCCATTTGTCTTGCTGAAAAAGGTATTTGCAATGAATATGTCATTGGTCTTGCAAAATTCTGTCATACGATCTACAGCATTATTTCTGTCACCAATGCCAAATTTTCCATCTACTGGTGATTCTTCTTTGTTTTCAACTTTTGCATTCCAGTCACCAGTGATAACTAACACATCTTGATCACATGTTTGGTCAATTTCAGACTGCAGAAGTTGCTAAAAATCTTCAATTTCCTAATCTTTTGCTTTGGTGGTTGGTGCATAAATTTGAATAATAGTCATATTAACAGGTCTTCCTTGTAGGCATCTGGATATTATCCTATCACTGACAGCATTGTAATTCAGGACAGACCTTGAAACATCTTTTGTGATGATGAATGCCATACTATTCCTCTTCAATTTGTCATTCCCAGCATAATAGATCACATGTTTGTCTGATTCAAAATGGCCAAAACCAGTCTATTTCAGCTCACTAATGCCTAGGATAGCAATCTTCATGCATTCCCTTTCATTTTTGATAACTTCCAATTTTCCTAGATTCATACTTCGCACATTCCATGTTCCGATTTTTAATGGATGTTTGTAGCTGTTTCTCCTCAATTTGAGTTGCGCCACATCAGCACATGGAGGTTCTGAAAGACTTACCTTATCCATATCATTAAGGTTGGTTCTACTCTGATAAGGCAGCTCTTTCCCAGTCCTATATTGAGCGCCTTCCAACCCAAGAGGCTAGTCTTCCTGCACTGTTTCAGACAATGTTTCCAAGCTCTTCATAAAATTGCCCAGTAATGTATCACACAGTGTTTATGTCCTGTTCATAATCTTTTCTCTGGCCAACTTTTGAAAAGTGGATGGCCTCCTCCTTCTTTCTAGTCTGTCTTAGTCTGTAAGCTGCATTGAAACCTGTGCACCATGTGCAACTCTGCTGGCATTTGAAAAACCAGTGACACAGCCTCAAGCCTCACAGCAACATGCAAGCCTCACAGCAACATGCAAGCCTCAGAGGATGACAACTGACAGACAAGTTAGTCTCCCTTAGCTGTTGGAAACCTCTGCACCCTCCTCTTACATAATTCCTACCTTGTGAATTTAGAGACCATTTAAAGAATAGATTTGATGCATTTAACACCAATGACTGAGCATTAGAAGAATTATGGGATGACATCAAGAACATCATCCATGAAGAAAGCAGGAGATCATTAAAGGACAAGAATGGAAGAAAAGACCAAAATGGATGTCAGAAGAGACTCTTAAACTTGCTCTTGAGCAGAGAGTAACTAAAGCAAATGGAAGAAATGACAAGATATAAGAGCTGAACAGAAGATTTCAAAGAGAAGCTTGAGAAGACCAAATCAATTACTATAATGAAATGTGCAAAAACCTGGAGTCAGAAAACAAAAAGGCAAGAACACACTCAGCATTCCTCCAGCTGAAAGAACTGAGGAAAAAATTAATCCTCAAGTTGCAATATTGAAAGTTTCTACGGGCAAAATATTGAATGATGCAGGAAGCATCAAAAGAAGATGGATGCAATACACAGGGTCACTGTACCAAAAAGAATTGGTCAATGTTCATCTACTTCAGGAGGTGGCATATGAACAAGAACCAATGGTCTTCAAGGAAGAAGTTGAAGCAGCACTGAAGGAATTGGTGAAGAACAAGGCTTCAGGAATTGACAGAATACCCATTGAGATGTTTCAACATTCAGATGTCCCACTGTACATCCACTCACTTGGCTATGCCAAGAGATTTGGAAGGCAGCTACCTGGCCAACTGACTGGAAGAGATCCATATTTGTACTCATTCCAAAGAAAGGTAATCTCATAGAATGTGGAAATTATTAAACAGTATGTTTAATATCCCATGCAAATAAAATCTTAGAAGATAATTCAAAAATGGTTGCAGCAGTATATTGACAGAGAGCTTTCAGAAATACACGCTGGATTCAGAAGAGGACTTGGAATGAGGGATATCATTGCTGATGTCAGATGGATCTTAGCTGAAAGCAAAGAATACCAGAAAGTTGTTTACTTGTGTTTTATTGACAATTCAAAAGCATTCAATTGTGTATATCATAACAAATTATGGATAACATTGAGAAGAATGGGAATTCCCGAATAGTTGATTGTACTCATGAGGAACCTATACATAGATCAAGAGGCTGTCATTTGAACAGAACAAGGGGATGCAGCATGGTTCAAGATCAAGAAGGGAGTACATCAAGGTTGTATCCTTTTAGCATACTTATTCTATTTGTATGCTGAGCAAATAACCCAAGAAGCTGGATTATATGAAGAAGAACATGGCATCAGGATTGGAGGAAGACTGATGAACAACTTTTGATACACAGATGACAGAACTTTGCTTTCTGAATGTGAGGATGACTTAGAGCACTTACTGATGAAGATTAAAGACTACAGTCTGCAGTATGGATTACACCTCAATATAAAGAAAACAAGTCCTCACAACTGGTCGAATAAACAGCTTCATGGTGGATGGAGAAAAGATTGAAGCTGTCAAGGATTTCATATTACTTGGTTCTACAATCAACAGCAGTGAAAACAGCAATCAAGACATCAGCTGACGTATTGCATTGGGCAAATCTGCTACAAAAGATCTCTTTCAAGTGCTGAAGAGCAAAGATGTCTCCTTTAAGACTAAGAGGTATGTTGAACCCAAGCCATGGTATTTTCTGTCTCCTCTTATGCATGTGAGAGCTGGATATTGAATAAGGAGAACCAAAGGAGAGTCGATCCTTTTGAGTTAAGGCATTGGAGAAGAATGCTAAGAGTACCGGGGTCTGCTAAAAGGACTAACAAATGTATCCTGGAAGAAATGCAGCCAAAATGCTCCTTGGAAGCAAGAATGGCCTGGCTTTGTCTCACCTATTTTGGTCATGTTGTAAGAAGGAACCATTTCCTGGAGAAGGATAGCATGCTTGCTAAGTGGAAGGTCAATGAAGAAAGAGAAGGCCCTCAACAGATGGATAGAGACAGTGGCTGAAAAGATGGACTCAGGTAGCAAGGATCATGAGGCTGGCAGGGGATCAGGTAATATTTGAATCTGCAGTGCATAGGGTCATTATGAGTCGGAGATGACTCTATGGCATCTAACAACAACAACAGCAACAATAACAACATGGTATTATTTGAGCACTTCCTTGGCCATTGCCTTCATCTCTCTAATTGACACAATTTTGGAATTTCATGGTTTCAAATTCATTCTCTTTATTCTGGAACAGTTTTGATGCTATAATTATATATTCCTTGAATGAAAACGTTCCTCAGTTTAAAGATAATCATATGCTAAATTAAATTACCTCTCTTTCCTTCTCTTCTCCAAGTGTTAATTAGATCAAAAAGTATAGTTTGGAATGGAAAGATTTTAGGGAATGAGGAATAATATTTTATTGTGTTAAACTGCTAAATTACTTACTGCAAAGGATAACTAGCATGTGAGGCTGTTATTGACAGTTGAATTAGAAGGAGTTCTGGCCATAAAGCATGGAACCTTGCAGGCTTCCATGCTTCCTTATTCAATTCTGGCTCCTCTCTCTTTCATGTCCTAGTTTAGATCTGCAAAGCTTCGTTGAAATCAGTATATGGGATCAAATGATTCTCTCAAATCCCAAGTACTTTGTACTTACTTTGCACATAATGTTGTGTTTATTGTATTATATAGTTATCCCTATGTCTATTTGCCTTCTTAATTGTGGACTATTAAAGCAAGAACTATCGTATGCTTCTGCGTAGTCCTATAATATAGTAATATAGATCAAGAAGGCAGTTCATTCAGAAACATTAAGTAAATCAATGGGAAACATAAACTTATACAAAGAGGGAGAGACTCAGTTCAAATCAAATCAAAGATAAGCCCTGAGATCGGAGCTTGTAGAGAATTTCTTTATAGGTCAAATAATGACATATCTCTGGAGATGGAGCACTTTGGTGAGCTCTAATTATGTGCTTCTCCACCTAGTGTTTGGTAGGCTGCTCATTTTCACAACTTCCATAGTTGTAAGTCTGTTGGTTTTCAAGGCTGTTGAAGATCTGAGGAGAGGGAGGAAGGAATGAGCTTAATTAAACACCATAGCACTTGTTATTCTCACAGAATGTTCCTTTTCTTGAATAAATTATGCCTTAAATTGTTGTAAGCCTTTAGTTAATTTCCAGAGTTATGAAAAAAGTTGGTTCTGACAATTCTAACTAATGTTCTTATTGCTTTCATGGTGGAGCACCATTCTGAAAATGCTTTCCCTGTCTAAGTCCAGTTAAAATGTTGGCATCTTTAATACTAAGTTTGAAGAAGATTATTTACTGGGGCACCACTGGCTAATGACTAGCTTGAAAAGAATTTCATTTGATTGCACTTTGCTCCTAATTGCTTCCTTGAGCTGCCCTGGGTCAACTTCCCTGAATGAATGTCAGATGTTGGATGTCAGATCTGTGTCACTTGAATGGCCAAATATCTATTTTTACTAGAAGATAGATATGCTATTTGATTTTCTTTAAATACATATTGTCCAAAGTCTTTAATCTTTTGCCCCTAATATGAGTGATGAATGAATAAAAACATTTAAAAATACACTCTTTGCTTTTTTGTTTTGACTTAGGGTTGACTCGACGGCACATAACAACAACAACAACAACAATAGCTTTGCTAAATGTGAATCATTAAATAATGTGACAAGGGTTTTTTTTTTTAATAATGACTTTAATAATTCTTTAATAATTTAAATTAGCTTGAATCCATGTGTTTATCTTATTATGACATTTTCACATAACCCCACTCCACTACCTTAGAGTCGGTTCTGACTCATAGTCAACCTATAGGACAGAGTAGAACTGTCTCATAGGGTTTTCAAGGCTGTAAATCTTTACAAATCAGACTGCTGCTTTCATTTAACAAATGGCAAAAATTCAGATCACTATGTGAAGTAACCATGTTAGTATCACAGCACTGTAGAGTTATTAAAGCTGTAAAACCCTTGGGAGTTATGAGGTTAGAAAAGAGAGTTATTAGTGTGGGAACTATTTTTTTATGAAGTCCCCAACATACCTTTAGTATAACTCATCAGTTCAAAGAGAGCCTTTTCCTTAAATAATGCCTTAGAATGTACTTGTTGTTCACTCTGTATGAGAACATTTGTTTATATATTATGCAACCCAAGAAAGTGCTTCTCTCTGGGAAATGGTAGAAATGTTATTGCCTATATTTTATTCATAACCATGTCGGTACAGCAATCTATAGGGTATTTGGAAAATTTGATGTGATAACAAGTAATAATCCATAGCATTTCAGTCATCAGATGAATAGATTCTTGTTGCATACTGATGGTGAAGTGATATGTAATAAAACTTTTTCAACAATTGAATTTCACAGTAATGGCACCTGAATGCTAGGTTATTAAATCACATTGCAATCTGTCTTCCTTTTCTTGTAAACGAAGTCACTTCTTCAGAAGCAACCTCTTGCCTTTAATAGCCTCTTATAAGATGTGTGACCTTGAACTACTTGCAGTCATAGAAATTCAAGGAAGAAAAGGGATTTTAAAGGTTATCTTTTCCAGTTATTCAGAGAATTCATAGATATTTTCTTTTTTAAGTATTTTCCACAAAGCATTTGTTGGGCTTCTGCTTGAATATTTCCAGTAACAGGCAACCTAGTGAAGTCAAAGTGGTTTCAGACAGCTCAAGAAGTTAGATTTCTATTTTTGTTCACTTTGCTCATTTGATTTAGCTGCCTTACACTGCAAATGGGGATAGTAATGCTGCCTATTTCACACAGTCTTTGTAAGGAGAAAATACCCATGTAGAAAATACAGTGTAGATAGTGAAATTGGGATAAACCAAAACCTCATTGTGAAGTCAGATTCGGACTCATACTGACCCCATAGGATTTCCAATGCTATAATCTTGATGGAAGGAGCTCTGGTAGCATAGTGCCTAAGGCACTAGACTGCTAACCAGAAAGCTGGCGGTTCAAACCCACCAGCCACTCCTCGGAAGGAAGGCTGGGCAATCTACCTCCGTAGTGATACTGCCTCGGAAACCCAAGGAGGGGTCGCTATGAGTCGGGGCTGACTCAACGGCATAAAACAACAACAATCTTTATGGAAGCAGACTGCCACATCTTTCTCCCACAGAGTGACCAGGTAGTTCGATCTGCTGACCTTTGGATTAGCAACTGACTGCTTAACCACTGAGCCACGAGGGCTCCTGTCTTGCACTAAAGTAAAGAACTTGCCCGAAATAAGAACTGTAAACACTTGGTCTGACTTATCTACAAACTCAACTTAAAGACACTCTTAGGAACAGATCTCATTCATAACCTGGAGACTGCCTGTGTATGTAATTGCTTATTTCAATCTCAACACCACTCCGCAATATGTATTCTATTAACCTTATTTTATTGTTGAAATTTAGGCTTAGAGAGTATATGAAATCTACCAAACATTTTTTTACATAACTGTAAAAGTTAGTGACAAAGTTAGACTAGGTTCCCAAGGCTACCTAATTTCCAACTGCAGAGCTTAGAATTATTGTATTGTATTTCTGACTTTATAAGATATAAAGGTGTGTTGTATGAGGAATAGCAAGATGTGTGAGGAAGAGCTCAGGGAGCCTGGATTATCTCATCAGGCCTACCCTTAGTTAGTGAAGGATGTCTGGTTATTCTAAGCTTTTGTATACATAAGCTTACACACACATGCATATACACACATATAAACACACACACATACACACAGATTTACACTACATTTGTAAATATGTGTGGGTCTCAATGTCTTGCTCTTCTCCTTTTCAATTACGGAAAGTGATTCTTTCTGGTGTGTCAAAGAGGGAACTCCATCTCTGAGTACTAAATACTATCAGAGGTCATATATAAAGTATATCCATTAGGTTTTTATATCTGCTTTACAAATATTTATGATATATATGTATATAAACAAACCAGAACTTTTTTCTCCTACACATATTATTAGGAAGAAACAAAATTAGGCCAATTGCTCTGTCCATATACCCCTTATAAACTGTGCTTATGTGTTTTTCCCCCATTTCAGGTTGGCCTTCCTAGTTATGTTATCCCAATTTTATATGAATAAAAATATTAGAGCACAGTATAATTTCTGTCTCTTTTTATTGGTAACATTTTAAATAGTGTCTCCATATAGTAAGCACTCAAAATAATTCTTGAATGTTCTCTGAGGAACACCTGAGTTTCTGAAATAAATTTTATGTTGGTATCTCCTTGTTTACATATTTCAACAGTTAAAAAAGAAAAGAAAAGAAAAGAAAACATTGCCACTGAGTTGATTCATACTCATAGCAACTCTGTAGGGCAGAGTAGATCATAGGTTTTCCAAGGCTATAAATCTTTACAGAAGCAGACTGCCTCATATTTTTCCCATGGAGCAGCTGGTAGATTCAAACCACTGACCTTTTGGTTAGCAGCCCAATGCTTTAACCATAGTGCCATCAGAGCTTCTTTTCCAATAGTAGTGTCAAGAAAATATTAATTGAACCATTTTGGTTTATGTACCCAGTCTATTGTAACTGCTGTACCTCATAAACTTTGAATATTAAGATGTTACTCATTTTCTAAATATAGTAGATTGAATTCATGCATTTATGACCCCATCAGAATGAAAAGTGATAAACCTGTAACAGTAAAGAGAAAAGTTCAATACTAGATAATGATGTTAACAGAATTTCTGCAGATAGAAATCATATGAAGACAAGTTAATAGCTGCAACAGGACTTAATGTATGCAGGAGGATGGTACACAGAGTCCATCTGCCGCAGTAATTCCAGAGAAGGTTCAGGCAAGTTATTCAAAGGACTGCAATGATAAGTGAAACACACAAAAAAAGAGCAATTGAGGATCTGTGTACAGAAGAGCAGCATCCTTCAGCTGTCTTATTTCTTTTCTCTTCCCCTTATTTCTCCATGCAGCTTGGTCTTTAACTTAATATGAAAACAATATAACACAAAGAAACAGACTACAATTTAAAAAAAAAAAAAAAAAAAGACTTGTTTTTTCTAAAGAAATTTAAATAACTGCTTTGGAATAACTAAGTATGTTAGAGTAGGTTTTGGTACCTCAGAGTAGAGTTCCTTATGGTGCTGCCTGAGGTCATAGAGGTCAGACTTACCAGCTGACTTCCTGATCAGGTATCTAAAGTGAACTTCCCAGTCTACAAGCATTATCGATATGTACATGCAAATCCCTTTAGATGATCTGTTTTGGGAATATGCATAAAAAGGTATTCATATCACAGTGAAGGAAACATACAACATATGCCTAGAATTACTAATTTTTGCTTTCTTCTGGAACATGAAAACACTTTAAGATCTGCAGGCAGATAAGAAAGACTGAGGTTAGCAAACAGAACAACAGACCTTGGATTACGTGTTAGAGAAGTCAAGAGAATTTCAACAATTAAAAAAAAAATTAATTCTTACCCTCAAAGCTGAGAAGGCCTTGCATTCACAAAATCATAGTATGCTAAGAAAAAGTAATAAATGACACAACAGACCTCTTGAAAATAAAAAATAATTGTCAATGTTTAAAAATATATTCCATGTTTTAAGTTCTCTCTAAGGAAAGTTTCTTGAACAAAGATATGAAATACAGAGAGTTGAAAATTATAAGAAAAAGATAGAAATGCAAAAGTCTTATCCTGTATTTCTACCAATAGAAATAGAAGGTTCTACCAATAGAAGATTCTACCAATAGAAGATCCCAAAAGAGGGAACAAAGAAAACGGAAAGGGAGACTTAACTAAATAGATAATAAGATATTTCCTGGACTTGAAGAAAGCCATGAAATTTAAAACACAAAAGAGATTTTAAAAATTCTACACTTATACTCTATATGGTAATGCGTTCAAACTTTAAGAATAAAGAAAACAATTTTGAAAAAAATAGGAAAAAATTCACATAGAAGAAAGATGATCAGCAATATGTGATACAAAAATTTAGTGAAATAATTCCTTCATAGTTGTATTGAGAAAATAATTTAAAATGTATGTTTGCTGTTATTTTTCTTAGGCACTGTCCAGTCAGTTCTGACTCATAGTTCCCCTACCACAGAATGAAACACTGCACCATCCTCACAGTTGTTATGTTTGAGCCCATTGTTGTTGTCTCTGTGGCAATCCATCTCATTGAGAGTCTTCTTTTTCACTGACCCTTTAATTTACTAAGCACGATGTATTTCTCCTATGGTTCCAGAAAACTGTCAAGCAAACATGAAGACATAACAAACAACCTTTAAAGATTCAGAAAACATACCTCACATATATATTTTCTGACAGAGTAACTGCTGTTGTTGTTGTTGTTGTTATGTGCCGTCGAGTCGGCCCCGACTCATAGCGACCCCTCCTTGGGTTTCCGAGGCAGTATGACTACGGAAGTAGGATTGCCCAACCTTCCTTCCGAGGAGTGGCTGGTGGGTTTGAACCTCCAGCCTTCTGGTTAGCAGTCAAGTGCTTAGCCACTATGCTACCAGAGCTCCTAAGGATGAATTATAGAAATGCAAGAGATAAAGCAAAGAAGGGAAAATATAGATTCTACAACATAGTGGCTCTGATTTTCTGTGGAATTTATGGAAATTATTCCAGCAAGTAACTGGCCAGAGAATAGAGTCCATTTCATTCCAGGAGATCAAACAATCATTAAAAAGAGGGATTTTGGGCAATAAATATATAAAGTGATGGGGTAAATAAAAAATTTAGTAAGGTCACCTTATTGGTATTATTATTTTTTGTCATTAAGAGAAAGGGAATGTCCTTTGGAAACTCTACAGGACAGGAGAGGACATGGAGTGTAGTTAAGGCATGATCAAAGTGAAAAACAAAATAGAATTTTATATGATTTGGATGAAATGATACATCATAGAAAACACAATTTATTTGATTTTGCACCTAGGAAAAATTAACATAAGTTCCATTACCTTAAACTCTTAGAGAAGAAAATATAATATGAACAAGTCCCTTGGACCTTCACATATAGATATGATAATCTCTGTTTATTGGTTTTAAACTTTAAAATCAACCTATAGCCAAACATATAACATATATTTTATTTCCAAAGATATGTGTATGTTATCAATCTTTGCAATGTAAAAATAAAGGTAAAATTGACAGAAATTAGGGTCAAATTGTTAGTAGAGTAGAAGGAATTAATAAAAATACTTATATCTTACCCAATGAACAGCTAGAAATTATTGCCTAAAGTAGATAACAAAATAAAATCTTAAGCACTATTTAAATGCCAAGTAGCCCAGTAGAGAACTAAAATGAGTAAGTAACATCTGTCAAACAGCGGCAGAAGGGAAGATGGGATGTGGAAGGTCATAATAATGGACAGAGATGGGAATATTTAAAAACATTCACCACCGAGGAGAAAGCACAATAGTTATTCTTACGATAAAAACTTTACTGTTTGTTTGAATGGCCAAGTGAATATATTATTCTCTTACAAAGATGTCGTTTATTTTGGTTTTTCATGGTATGGACAGCCTTGAGTATATATAATAATATGGATTTCACAGTAAAAAATTGACAATGGGCCAAATATCATTATTATTATTTTAATATAAATATGATAGCAGAAATATTCTATTATTAAAGGAAGAAATTGACTTTTCATAAAATCCTCTTCTGAACTGAAATTATTTTGGAGCAGATGGTAATTGGCTGAATGACTTTGCTTTTCATGTGTTAATTTCTCTGGGTATCTTTGGACAAAGTAATAACATAAATAAATCAAGATTCTTATCATTACTTCTGATAGTAGGCTTAAATCGAGACCGAAAATGGCCATAGTTTTCATTCAGGTCAGCAATAGAATTTTATGAAACAGAAGGCCACACATTTCCATCTTTAGGGTATACTGAAAATCTGCTGTCCTAAAAACTGCTTCATGCTTTGAAGGAAACTATTTTTAGTGAGACAATTACATATCTGTAAAGAGGAGATTTTATCTCATGTCTTTGAAAGACTGCCAAGATTTGACATTTTATATTTGTCTTGCTTTTTAAAAGTTAATATTTTCTGTGAGAATTTGTGGGAGAGCAATAATAAAAAGCTAAGAAAATTCAATACCACATGAAATTGCTTGTAATTATCTTTCAGCTGGCTGAATAATACATTATTGATTTTACACTTTTTATAAAATGAAAGGTTAATGAACTAAATCACAAAGCTTTCATTTTAGGAGAAAAAGATATATATACATATATATGTATATATATATAGCTTGATACCCCTACCATAAAAAAGTTATATTTATAGATCAGATTTATTAGCTATTATGATAGGGAATTAAGTGTGCCTTAATTTCTTAAGCTTCATGATCCAGTGCATTTATAATGATGACTATTTTGTATTCTAGGTGGACCTCATATAAAATGGGGACCACTTACTGTGTAGGCTAGTGAAGAAAAGTTTTCCAATCACTTGCTGAACTGCTTATGTGGCCAGGCTGAGGAAGTGCTGAAGCAAGTTTTTTTTTTTTTTTTTTTTTTAATGAGAATAGAAAATAGAAACATACATGGGCTGATTAAAGGGCATTTATTACTAATGCAAACATCATGGTTATACCAATTTTTTTTTTCAAGAATCTATTTGATGATAAAAGGCCTGAATATTAACTCTGTTGATAGTAAACTGGATCAATTAACTGTTTCCAACTGATTCATGTGGGGATAAATATTAAGATAGGAGAGCTTGAGCTCCTAATTCCTTCTATATGTTTGGAGCCCCAGGGAAATAGAAAGAAAATTAAATTTACTTACTAGAACAAAGCAAAACCTGAGTTTTATTGTTTTGCACTGGTACAGGGATATTCTTAGGAGACTACGAATCTATCTAACTCATAATAAGCAATCAGCAATAAACAGGGAACTACTGAAATTCTAAATCCATTCTTCTGAACTACTGCCATGGGAAAATTTTATTTTCCTTAAAGTCAAGTAAATCATAGCTAGTATTTTCATGGTAAAGATTAATAAATAAAAATGGAAGTTTCTCAGAAAATTGTCACTACTTATTTTAGGTAAGAAAAACAGTTGTTGGAATAAAATCAGGACATTTTCCACTTTTGCCTGTAGAACAAAACAGATCTTCCTGCTTCTTCATCCAATATCTGATTTTCAATCCCTTGCACAAATAATAAAATACATGAACATTATTTGATAATGCTGCTTCTAGGTATAGGAACTCTGGTAGCATAACGTCTAAGGCACTTGACTGCTAACTAGAAGGCTGGTGGATCAAACCCACCAGCCACTCTTTGGAAGGAAGATGGGGCAATCTACTTCCGTAGTGATACTGCCTGCCTCGGAAACCCAAGGAGGGGTCACTATGAGTCAGGTCCGACTCAATGGCAAGTAACAACAACTACAACAACTTCTAGGTATCTATCAGGATAAGTGAAAACTCATGCCCATGAATGAACTTATACAGAAGCTTTATTTATTTATTTTTTTAAATTATGCTTTAGGTGCAAATTTACAGACCATAGTTTGTTTTATGTTCAACATTTTGTGTACATTTGGTTTCACTCCCCAATTACCACTCTCCTCCTCTCCCTTCCCACTACCCCACCCCCCACATGCCCCTCATAGTTAGACACTCTTGTGCATCCTGCATTTCCTCCATGTGAATGTTGCCCTTCTAGTGCCACGTGGTCAATTGCTCTAAGGGATGCATCTCCAATAGAGTATGTGGGTGTGTCACCCTGGGTTGAGTGGTCTGCATGTACATCTTATTTACTATTTGTCTGAGATCCAGCCCCTGGGAGTGAGTTTTATTCCAGGCCCAAAGTGTATTCCAGGGCCATAGTGTTAGGGGTCCCACCAGACTCCATCTGACGAGTAATTCTAGTCATTATTATGTTTTTTGATTTTATTCCATGTTTTTCCTCCCACTCCCTCCAGTATCTCCAGTTTTGATCCTTTACCGAGTGGTTGGCATTGGTAGCTGGGCACCATCTAGTTCTTCTGGTCTCAAGGTCCTTCATATCCTAGGGCTGATTGCTTCCAATACCCTTGGTTTTTTGCATTCTTCATTTCCAATAATAGGAGATCATTAGCTGCATCTTAAATGGCCGCTTGAAAGCTTTTAAGACCCCAGTCACTACTCACTGATGTAGGTTGTGGAACAAGATTTTTATGTATTTTGTTGTGCCAATTGAGTCTGAGGGAGCTCTGGTAGCATAGTGTCTAAGGCACTTGACTGCTAACCAGAAGGCTGGCGGTTCAAATCCACCAGCCACTCCTCGGAAGGAAGGTTGGGCATTCCTACTTCCGTAGTGATACTGCCTCGGAAACCCAAGGAGGGGTTGCTATGAGTCAGGTCCGACTCGATGGCACATAACAACAACAACAACAACAACAACAATTGAGTCTGATGTCCCCCAATACTATGGTCCTGAGTTGGTAGGTCTGTTGGATCTCTCTCCCACAGTGTCTGGCTCTCTGTGACGGATTGCTATATGTCTGTCTTGTGTTGTTTCTGTAAGGATTGAGGGTATTTTGTATCAGTGGTACCTGTGCAAGATTAGCTTGAGAAGAATCTATCCTTGGTCTAGAGTATACTCCTGTTCACTGATTCCTGCCTTAGATGTATATGTGTTTATCTGTAGCCTGATGTTTGGTGTTAATGGTAATGCAGTATTGTAGATATACAGGTATTAGCCCCTGTTGTCTGTATCTTATGTGCACTATTCAGTGTCCTCTCTTTCCCCAATGTTGTCATGGTAGTCACAGATGCTTTCCATACCATCCCTCCCCTTGCCCACCTCCATGTATAGTCCCCAACTAGCCTGAAGTTATTCCCTCCCCATGATCCTCTCCCTGGTAACCTACAAAGTGACTTCCCTTCCTTAAGCAAATCATTCCTTGTCTTTTTACAGTAATGGGCTCGTACAATATTTGTCCTTCTGTAACTGACTTATTTCACTCAGCATAATGCCCTCTATACAAAAGAATTTTTTACAGCTTTATTATATTAGCCAAAAACTTGTTCAGGAGCATTCTTTGCAGCTTTATTTATATTAGCCCCAAACTGGGAATGACTCAAATGTCCGTCAATAGGCAAATGAATAAAGAAAATATGATATGGCTGTACAATATATTGTTGTTGTTTTTAGGTGCCGTCGAGTCATCTCTGACTCATAACGACCCTGTGCAGAGCAGAATGAAACACCGCCAAGTCCTGCTCCAGCTCCATGATTCTTTCTATACTTGAGCCCATCACCAATGCCACTGTGTTAATAATCCATCTTGTTGAGAGCCTTCCCTTCTTTCATCAACCCTCCACCTTAACAAGTATGACATCCTTCTCCAGAGAACAGTCCCTTCTAACTATATGACTGAAGTATGTGAAACAAAGTCTGGCCATTCTCGCCTCCAAGGAGCATTCCAGCTGCACTTCCTCCAGGACAGATCTGTTAGTTCTTTCATCAGCCCACAGTACTTTCAGCATTCTTCACCAACACCACACCTCAAAAGCATCAATCCTTTGGTCTTCCTTTTTCACTGTCCACCACTCACATGCATATGAGGTGACTGAAAATACCATCACTTGTGTCAGGCACACTTTAGTCCTCAAAGAGACATCTTTGCCCTTCAGCCCTCAAAAGAGATCCTTTGCAGCCAATTTGCCCAGTGCTATATATGTCTTCTGATGTCCTGACTGCTGCTTCCATTCTCATGGACTGTAGAACCAAGCAATAGAAAGTCTTTGACAATTTCAATCTTTTCTCCGTTTATCATAATGCTGCCTATAGGTCTAGTTGTGAGGACTTTTGTTTTCTTTATAATGAGATGTAATCCATACTGCAGACTATTTTCTTCAATCTTCATCAGTAAGTGCTTCAAGCCATCCTCACTTTCAGCAAGCAAAGTTATGTTGTCAGCATATTGCAGGTTGTTAATGATTGTTCCTCCAATCCTGATACCATGTTCTTTATATAGTCCAGCTTCTTGGATTATTTGCTCAGCATACAGGTTGAATAAATATGGTGAAAGGATACAATCCTGATGCACTCCCTTCTTGATTTTAAACCATGTAGTGTTCCCTTTCTCTATTCGAATGACAGCCTTCTGGTTTATGTATAGGTTCCTCATGAGTACAATTAATTTTTCTGGAATTCCCATTCTTCTCAATGTTATCCACAATTTGCTATGATCCACACAATCAAATGCTTTTGCATAGTCAAAAAAAACACAAGTAAACATCTTTCTGGTATTCTTTGCTTTGAGTCAAGATCCATCTGACATCAGCAATGATCGCTCATTCCATGTCCTCTTCTGAATCCAGCCTGCACATCTGGAAGTTCTCTCTCAATATACTGCTGCAAGTATTTTTTAATTATCTTCAATAAGATTTTACTTGCATGAGATATTAATGATATTGTTCAATAATTTCCACATTCTGTGGGATCACCTTTCTTTGGAATGGCACAAATTTGGATCTCTTCCAGTCAATTGGTCAGATAGCTGTCTTCCAAACCTCTTGGCATAGCCAAGTGAGTGCTTCTAGCGGGACAACCATTTGTTGAAACATATCAGTGGGTAGTCTGTCAGTTCCTGGAGCCTTCTTCTTCACCAAGTCTTTTAGGGCATCTTCAACTTCTTCCTTCAGTACCATCAGTTCTTGTTCATATGCCACCTTTTGAATGGAGGAATATTGTCCAGTTCTTTCTGGTACAGTGACTCTGTGTATTCCTTCCATCTTCTTTTGATGCTTCCTGCATCATTCAATATTTTGCCCATAGAATCTTTCAGTATTGCAACTCGAGGCTTAAATTTTTTCCTGAGTTCTTTCAGCTTGAGAAATGCTGAGCATGTTCTTTCCTTTTGGTTTTCTAACTCCAGGTCTTTGCACATTTCACTGTAGTATTTGGCTTTGTCTGCTGGAGTTGCTCTTTGAAATCTTCTATTCAGCTCTTTTATCTTGTCATTTCTTCCATTTGCTTTAGCCACTCTTTGCTCAAGGGCAATTTTCAGTCTCTTCTGACATCCATTTTGGTATTTTCTTTCTTTCTTGTCTTTTTAGTGACCTCTTGCTTTCTTCATGTATGATGCTCTTGATGTCATCCTACAATTCTTCTGGTTTTCGGTCATTGGTGTTCAATGCATCAAATCTATTCTTTAGATGGTCTCTAAATTCAGGAGGGATATATTCAAGGTCATATTTTACCTCTCGTAGACTTGTTTTAATTGTCTTCAACTTCAAGTTGAACTTGCATATGAGTAATAGCTAGTCTTTTCCACAATCAGCTCCTGACCTGGTTTTGGCTGAAGATATTGAGCTTTTCCATCTGCTCTTGCCACAGATGTAGTCAGTCTGATTTCTGTGTAATCCATCTGATGAAGTCCACATGTATGGCCACTGTTTGTGCTGTTGAAAAAAGGTGTTTGCAATGAATAAGTCATTGGTCTTGCAAAAGTCTATCATGCAATCTCCAGTGTTATTTCTGTCACCAACATCAAATTTTCCAACTACTGGTGATTCTTCTTTGTTTCCAACTTTTTCATTCCAATCACCAGTGATAAGCAACACATCTTGATTGCATATTCAGTCAATTTCAGACTGCAAAAGTTGATAAAGATCTTCAGTTTCCTCATCTTTGGCTTTGGTGGTTGGTGTGTAGATTTGAATAATAGTAATATTAACTGGTCTTCCTTGTAGGCATATGGATATTATCCTATCACTGACAGCATTGTACTTCAGGACAGATCTTGAAACATCCTTTGTGATGGTGAATGTCATGCCATTCCTCTTCAAATTGTCATTCTTGGCATAGTAAATCATATGGTTATCTGATTCAAAATGGCCAAAACCAGTCTATTTCTGCTCATTAATGCCTAGGAAATCAATCTTTATGCTTTCCAATTCATTTTGACAACTTCTAATTTTCCTAGACTCATGCTTCATACATTCCATGTTCTGATTATTAAGGGATGCTTACAGCTTTTTCTTCTCAATTTGAGTTGTGCCATGTCAGCACATGGAGGTCCTGAAAGACTTACTTTATCCATACCATTAAAATTGGTTCCACTCTGAGGCAGCTCTTTCCCAGTCTATCTTGACTGCCTTCCAACCTCTGGGGCTCGCCTTCCTGCACTGTGTCAGACAATGTTTCCAAGCTCTTCATAAAGTTGCCCAGTAATGTATCAGACAGTGTGTCACTACTATTCATAAGGTTTTCCCTGGCCAGTTTTTTGAGAAGTGGATGGCCTCCACCTTCTTCCTAGTGTGTTTTAGTCTGCAAGCTGCTCTGAAGCCTGTGTACCATGTGCAGCTGTGTTGGCATTTGAAACACCGGTAGCACAGCCTCAAGACCCACAGTATTACACAGGCCCTACTGGATGACAAACTGACAGACAAGTTTGTCTCCCTGAATTGATGGAAACCTCTCCACCCTCCCCTTACCTAATTCCTACTTGTATCTTGCCATTTGTGGTCCCTGGCCACTCTCTCCTTTCTTTCCTGCCTCTGGGGCCTGGGGCCTTGCCTACCTCCCATCCCTTACCTGGATCCTGCTGCTCTTGTGGATCCTGGGCAGCTCCCTCCCTTCTTTCCTGCCTCTAGGGGGCCAGGACAGTATACTACTAGTGAGCAATAAACAGGAGCATACTACTGATACATTCAACTGCTTAAATAAAACTCTAAATATTATGCTGGATGAAAAATGTAAATGCTAAACAATGCATGCTATGTGATTCATTTATATAGCATTCTAGGAAAAAATGAAGATAAAGTTACAGAAAAAAAAAAAACTTAATGGTACCTTGGGAAAAGTGGAGATTTCTACAAAGGGGCAAGAGGACAGCTTTAGAGCTCTGGAAATATTCTATTATTTGATTTTGGCTACAGGGGTGTACATATTTGCCCAAACCCACAAACTTACACTTACATGTTTTGTTTTTTATTGTACATAGTTAATTCTCAATAAAGTTGATTGAAAAGATAGAAAATAAAAAATTTGCATCCTAAAGAATGATAAAAGATATATATTTTAATAAAAGATTTATATTTTAATTTTATTATTATGGTTCTTACTGTTGTTACAATTATTATTTTATTATTCTGAGCTTTCTTGACAAGAAGTAGCTGATGAGATTCTATTTATTTTTTGATTGATTGGTCATTTTTAGGTGTTGGTAAAATTTGGTGTACATTTAAAAATACTTGGAATACATCAAATTATAAAGAGAAATTCTGTTGAAATTTCTTTTTCTGGAAATAAATGTATAGATATAAATATGAAAATAAATGTATAGATTAGATATAATTTAGTTCAAGATATTTACATGTAACTATAGATATTAACACTCCTTAGAAGGAAGGTTGAGCAAATCTACTTCCATAGTGACACTGCCTCGGAAACCCAAGGAGGGGTCTCTATGAGTTGGGGCCGACTTGACAGCACATAACAACAAGCAACATAGATATTAACATAGATAAATAAATAAATATATATATATATATATAATGTATGAGTTGTCTTACTGAGGGGAGATATTTAAAATATGAAGAGCTGAACTGAAAGTTAGTAGCACTCATGCCAAAATGCTCCAAGGATTATCCAGGAAGTTCTTTAACACTCAATTAATTCTCACAGCACTCCTGGCAGGAATTATGAAGTCAATTTAAGTGAAAATGGAAGAGAAAGATAAATGAACTTCTCACCTGCCTAAGCTTTACTAGCCTTCATTAGAGCTTGGATTACCTGACTCTGCTGGGACCTCCTGACTTAGTGCCAGTTAAAAAGTATTAAGAGTAATAAGCAAAAATTTGAAGGAACTGCTAGTGCTTGCCGAAATGTATTTGAATTGTCAGTTCTCTTATTGAAAAAAAATAGTTTTTATTCATTATACTTATAGAAACCAATTTTTTAAAAAGTATTCTGTTTATAAAAAGAGATCTCTTTTAAATTACTGATAACAAAATATCTGGGGATAATTTAGGGGAAAAAAGTTGAACACATATCAATTGTAGCTTCAAAAGAAAATTGTATGTAGTGCTTTCAATTACTTTCTAGCTCTGTAGAATTTGGAGAACAAGTGTGAAAAATTACAGGCTCACAATGGTAGGGCTGATGGAGTGGAGCTGCTGTCTGCCTGCTAGCTGGGCTTCTCACTCTCACCAACTAATGATGAGCCAAGAACACTGGGTTCTATTTGATGGCAGTACTATCTGAGAAATGAGTTTGGAGGGATCTGATAGTTACTTGTTTTATTGCAAATGACCACTTAGGGCATTGGATCCCACTGTAGTTCGGGCAGTTCCAGGTATAACTATGCCATTCGTTTTTCAAACATTCTTTTTTTGGGGGGTGGGTAGATGAAAACCTAGGGTTAACAAGCTTTTCTACAGATGATCTTTTCTAGAGGAAACAATAATATCCTGATTTTTCTAGAACATATGTATATTCTTCAGAGTTGTTTGTATCCATAGAGTCTGTTATATTCCTAAGGCCACTGTAACAACCCACCACAAATTTCTTGTTTTAAAATTACACAAATAATCATATTACAGTTCTGGAGGCCAGAAGTTCAAAATGGGTCTCACTGGGCTAATATTAAGGGGTCAGCAGTGCTGTGTTCCTGCTGCAAACTCTAGGGGAGGATCCATTTTCTTGACTTTTCCAACTTCTAGAGGCCACCTGCATTCCTTTGCTTCTGGACCTTTTTCCATCTTCAAAGCCAGCAGAGTAATATCTTCAAATTTCTCTTCCACATTTAAAGGATTATCTTGGGCTCCCTCAGGTAATCTAGGCTAATTCCTGTATTTTAAGTTTATCTTATTCCATTTGCTATGTTATCTCCTTCTTGCCATGAAGATATTCACAAGCTACAGGGATTAAGGTATGGACATCTCTGGGGGACATTATAAAAGGAGCTCTGGTGGCATAGTGGGTAAGGCATTTAGCTGTCAACCAGCAGGTTGGCAGCTCAAATCTACCAGCTGCTCTGTGGGAAGAAGATGGGGCAATCTGTTTCCATGAAGATTTACAGCCTTGGAAACCCAATGGGGGACATTATGAGTCAGAATTGACACAATGGCAGTGAGTTTGGTTTTGGTTTTTTAGGGGGCATTATGTTTGGTAGCATAGTGTCTAAGGCATTTGACTGCTAACCAGAAGGCTGGTGGTTCAAAGCCACCAGCCGCTCCTTGGAAGGAAAGTTGGGCAATCCTACTCCTGTAGTGACACCACCTTGGTAACCCCAGGAGGGGTCACTATGAGTCCAGGCCAACTCGATGGCACATAACAACAACAACATGTTTCCTACCACAGTGACTACACTAGGGAAGCCTAGAATGTCACATATGAACTCCAGGTTTTCCCAGTTCCACCTACCTATGAGTAAACTAGATTGAGTTAAAGACCTTTCATTCATTATCTGTAATATTTCAAGCTCAATTGTCATTAAAAATGATGTGCTAATTAGAGAAGCTTGATGAGAAAGAGTCAAATGCAGAATTCATCAAAACTTACATATTAAGATAGCAATGAGGTAGAAATGGAGTACTTACACTTTTAACAACTACTATGTCAAAACATAAATCTCAGCCAAACAAAGGCACTTGGACATAAAAACTAAAAGTAAATGGAATGAAATGAATAAAGATAAAAATTTATGCTATGTGAAAAATGTCCCGAGGTGAAAGAACTTTCTCTCGAGTGAATTGCTGGAAACGTGATCTTTGAGGTAGTAAGAGAAATGGAAATTTCCAAAAAAAATATGGTATAGAGAATAACCTCAGTCTCTCATATATCGGTAGGTCAATGATATATAATTTTGCTTCCAAATATTAAACCTCTGAATAATCCTCATAAATATTGAACTCTACAGTATCTTTGGAGGCATGATTTCTGTAATGAAGACTTGGAAAGAAAATACTTAACAGATTTGATTCATGGGACAAGAAAATGATAATAAAACAGGTGGTTTTCTGAAATCTAATGTATTTTCTATTTTTTAAACCACTTAACTTGCATTCTCTTGTGAAGTGATTGGAAGACTGGTGTCACTATCATCTTGTTATGTAGACAAAGAAACCAATCTCAGAAAGCTTATGTGGTCTGCCTGAATTCACACCCCTTGCCTGAATCAGAATATGGATTAAAAAACCCTCCTTGCTGTCCTTTGGGATCCCTGGTGGTGTAGTGCCTAAGGCATTTGACTGCTAACCAGAAGGCTGGTGGTTCAAAGAACCACCAGCCACTCCTCGGAAGGAAGACTAGGCAATCTACTTCCATAGTGATACTGCCTTGGAAACCCAAGGAGGTGTCGCTATGAATCGGATCCGACTCAACGACAGTGAGTTAAGAGTTTTTTGTTGTCCTTTCTTCCTATTATATATATATATATATATATATATATATATATATATATATATATACACATATAGGCAGTCCAGTGATAGTGGCAAGTGAATTAGGAATTAGATTCATAAAGATCTGGTTTTGCCCTATTGAACAGAAATAACATTTTTAGATGAAAAGGTACCTAAAAGATTTTCCTTTTTTTTTTCCCCAGTTGGGAAAAATAGCATGCAAAGATGCATAAAATATTCTCTATACAATTTACAAATTTTTACATTCCTCTCTACTCAAAGATTTATTTTTAAATTTTTTTTGTTAGGAAATTTACTGCATTAATTTCCCATTTCTCCTATAACAAATTACCACAGATTTAGTGGCTTCAAACAATGCAAATTAATATCTCACAGTTCTGTAACTAAGAAGTCTAGGTGCAGTGTGGCCCAGCTGGGTTGGTTCTCTGGAATTTAATAAGGCTGAAATCAAAGTGCTGGCAGGCCTGTGTTCTGTTCTGGAGGCTCTGAAGATGAATCAGCTTCCAAGCTCATTCAAGTTGCTGGTCATATTCAATTTCATGCAGTTGTAAGGTCATCCATTGCTGTGGAGTCAATTTGGACTTATGGTGACCCTAATTACAGAGTAGAACCCTCCATAGTGTTTCTTCCTTGTAATCTTTATGCAAGAAGATCACCATGCTTCTTTATGGTCTTGCTAGATGAGTTTGAACTACCAACTTTTGATTAGTAACCAAGTGTGCAGTATTTGAACCACCCAGTGACCTAATTTTAGGACCTAATTTTACTTGCTGGCTGTCAACTGAAGGCCACCCTTATCTCCTGGAGGCTTCTCTCTAGTACTCACATGTGGTCTCTACATCTCAGATATTATGAGTTATGCTTGGAATTTCTGACTTCCCCTTCTGCACTTCTCTCTTGCTCTAGCTATGATTCTAGCCAGAGGAAATTCTTTGTTCTTAAAGGCTCATGTGCTTAGATTGAGCCTTCCAAAATTAATCCAGGATAATCTTCCCATTTTAAAGTTGATAACCTAAATTGCATTTCTAAAGTTCCTTTTCCCATTTAACTTAAACCTATCCACAGGTTATAGATTAGGGGATAGAAATCTTTGAGTATTTGAGGGGCCATTACTCAGCCTAATACATTGATGTATGTTAAAATCCTATCAGAACAGGAGTGTTTAAAGTTTTGCTTCTCGTTTTACCCTCCCTTCTCCTTCAGCTGTCTTAATAAGTCTCGTGTAGTTTTCTAAAAATATTTTATACATACATAAAGACATAGATCCACACTTATGCATGTAGATGAATATTCTGTCTACCTATTTAAGTCACTGGGTTCTTACTGTAAACATTCTTCACCATCTTGCATTTGTTTAACAATATAAATGCTAGTAGTTGGTGTTGGTTGCTTTTGAGCTGGCTCCAACTCATAGCGACCCCATGAACAACAGAATGAAACACTGCCCAGTCAAGTGCTATTCTTGTGTTCGCCATATGCTTGAGACCATTGTTGCCTTCCTATGTATGGAGCTGAGCTGTCAATTTTATGTTGGGTGATATTCTGTTGTGATCCATAGGGTTTTTATTGGGTAATTTTTAGAAGTAGATTGCCAGGCCTTTCTTCCTTGCTGTTGTAGTGTGGAAGCTCCACTGAAACTCACTGCTGTGGGTAAGCCTGTTGGAATTTGAAATAGTGAGGGCATAGCTTTCCACATCACAGCAACATGCAAGCTGCCATATTCTGACAAACTAATAAACATGGTGATATCAATGTATAGGAAGTTTTTTTTAACAAATAATGTATTCACTGGACTTCCTGCATAGTACTTTCTCATAGTTCTCCTAATTCAATATGTGTTCTCTTTAAGATTCTTTTATTGATTATACTTCTTTTCCTTGTCTCTAAATTTTAAAGTTCTGGGTTCAAGTATTTAGGTCATTTTTTTTTTTTTTGCATGAATTTATCTTGCCGGTAATAGAATTTTGTTTTTTGATGCCATTTATGGGCTGATTATTCTCATATCTCCTAACTTGATCACTCCCCTGAATGCTAGAGTCACATATACCATTGACTAGTTGGAGTCTTTACCTAGTTATCTATTTGGGGATTCAAATTTAATACTTCCAAAAAAGAAATCTTATTCTCACCCCAAAATCTGTGTCTCACAATCTCTATCACCTCAATAAATGGCAACTCCAATCTTCCAGTTATTCAGGCCAAATCCTTGGACTCATCCTTAGATTCTTTTTTTCTCAAACTCCACAACCTGTTCATCTGCAAATATTTCAATTCAATTTTCAAAATATATCCCACATCTAACATCTTCTCACATCTCTACTTCTACTGCCTGGGTCCAGGTGAACATTATATCACTCACATGGATTATTTTAACAGTCTGCTAAACTCCCCTGATTGTTCTTGGCTGACACTGTTATTTGTTACAGGTAGACCTATTTCAATTTAATTATATATTACGGGGAGTAAGAAGAGTTAGGCTGCAGTGAATATGTAGCCTTTATCAATTCTTAAAGTGGCTCTTGCTGCACAGAAAAGTGAGAAGAAAAGGCAAGGAAAGGGAAGACTCACACAGAACAACCAAATTTCAGGGCCTTCTGGACCTCCTTTGTTTCCATGATTAAGCTTTAGAGATTTTCTATAAAGGGTCAGACCCATTGTCTGATAGCAGTGATTTGTGGGAAAAGCATAATTTTCTCTCTGCAGAAGAGTAACTCACATGGAAGAATCAATTTAGCCTTTGAGTTACTGACTAATGGGAAGTCAAAGTGAGAGGGCATAAAATATAAAGCATATATTCTACACCATTCCTTTTCATGCAAAATCACCGAGACTAGCTGAATAAATTCTTCAGATAATGATCCTAGTAGGTATTTTTGATAGATTCTATTCTATCTTAAAGTATTTGTGTGTAAACATTATGTGATCAGTGATTATATAGTACTTTACAGTTTTTAACACTTAATTATGTTAATCTGGAACTTACACATAGAACAAGAGGAAATAGAACAGAACAAGGGTTTAAAATCAGAAAAGGTGCATGTCAGGGTTGCATCCTTTCACTATACTTGTTCAATCTGTATACTGAATAAATAATCTGAGAAGAGTGACAATGGGAAGAAAAACATATAACTAGAATTGGAGGAAGAGTAATTAATACCCCACCATATACAAATAACAACCTTTCTTTCTGAAAGCGAAGAGGACTTGAAGCACTTACTGATGAAGACCAAAGACAATAGCCTTCCCCATGGATTATACCACAACATAAAGAAAAGAAAAATCCTCATAACTTGGTCAAGAAACAACATCATGATGAAAAGAGAAAAGTTTGAAATTGTCCAGGATTTCATTTTACTTACATCCTGAATCATGCCTATAGAAGCAGAAATCAAAAAATCGAAAGAGGTATTACATTGGGCAAATCTGCTACAAAAATCTCTTAAAGTGTTTTAAAAAAAAGTTAAAGATGTCACTTTGAGGACTAAAGTGTACCTGATCCAGACCATTGTATTTTTCAATTGCCTTAGATGTATGTGAAAGCTGGACAATGACTAAGGACGACACAAGAGTTAACACATTTGAATTATGGTGCTGGCAAAGAATATTGAATATACTGTGGACTGCCTGAAGAACAAACAAATCTGTCTTGGAAGAAGTAAAGCCAGAATGCTCCTTAGTAGCAAGGTTGGCAAGACTTTCATCTCACTTACTTTGGATATATTATCAGGAGGGACAAGTCCCTGGAGAGGACATCATGCTTGGTAAGGTAGAAGGTCAGCAGAAAAGAAGAAAACCCTCAATGGGCTGCAACAGTGCACTCAAGCATAGCAGAAACTGTGATGATGGCTCAGCACTGGGCCACGTTTCATTCTGTTATACACAGAGTTGCTGAGTCAGAACCAACTGGACGGCACCTGACAGCGGCAGCACAATTTGTAAATCCTTTTCATCTCATTTATTAATTTTTGATTCATTCACCCAGAGATTTTTAATTAATTTCCTAGTGCAACTCAGGGAACTCTGCTAGTTTCTGAGGAATAGAACAGGTAGGCACAATCTGTGAAGCTTTCTTACATATCTCCTTTATAAGTCTTCTCCCTTCCTGAATCCTATATACCTCTGATGATTCCATTTATTTATATGCTCTGAGTTTTCTTAACTCTCTGTGCATTTTTCTTGGGCAATTTCTTCTGGTTTGAATACCTTTCCTATGTTTTGAATAGCTACATCTCTGAATATGATCCCTTCTCCAAATTAAATTTCATTCAGGAAGCCTTTCCTGATCATTTTAGCCAGGAATTTCTCTCTCTACCCACCAGAGTCAGTAACTGTGAATACCTTGAGATTTTATTTTATTTGAAAGCTAACAAGATAGCCTGCCACTGTTTCAGGATGCTAGGAGAAGACAGAGAAGTCCAGTGGTATAGTGCTTATGGCATTTGACTGCTAGTCAGAAGGCTGGCGGTTCAAACCCACCAGCCAGTCCTTGGAAGGAAGATTGGGCAATCTACTTCTGTAGAGATACTGCCTTGGAAACCCAAGGAGGGGTTGCTATGAGTTGGGATCAGCTTGACAGCAGTGAGTTTGTTTTTTTAGTTTTTGAGGAGAAGACGTGAAACTCTTGGGTCTTAGACAAATGGCAAGTTATTACAACAACAACAGTAACAAGAGTTTCAGTATTTGTGTCAGTTTCTCAACCCCTACTTCCTTCAGAGCTATGTGATGAGAGTCAGGTGGCACCTTCACATGGATTGAGTTGTGTTTATAGGGGGAGCAATCTTAGAAAATCTGAATATTTTATGATAGGAGTAAGCCTGCTTGACATTGGTCTCAGAGGGAGACATTATGAAACTGAACAGTAAATAGACTATCCTTTTGCTCTAGAAGGAGACATGATCTGCACCTTCAGGGCTTTTCACTATACAAACATCCTTGAAAACCTTGTCAAAACGAAGGGAAAGCAGAAGTTTAAATGACTCATAAAGAATAGCCTTCTTGTAAATTCACATATTGTCCAAATCATGCATATTTTACCACACTGACCTTTCAATTAGAGCCTCAAGGTCGAGGCAGTGGGGTTACACCTGAAGGCATAGAGGAGGATGCAGCTGGAACAGCTCTTGGACTCTCCCTCGCTGCCGGGTTTCTTGTTTCATCTTCAATAACAGGATTGTCTGCGGATGACAGAAATATCAAAGAATTATCTGGGTCTCTGTTATCATTTTTAATACATTAAGTTAGACATTACACACTTAGAGTTGTAGAATAAAATAGTTCTTTCTTTGCATGGAATTGCCATTTCTTTAAAAACTCCTGAGCTGGATACTGGCCTCACAATTTTCTGGCTGCAATTTGGATGATTTACATCTTGTTATAGTATCTCAGTTTTGTCTTTTATGAAATGGGGACAGAGTCATAGGATTTTGATGGTGAAATGGTCCAATGTGTTGAATGAATATTTTTAAAATCATTTTGAGGAAAACATTGAGGTAAAAATATCAGTTGTTTCGATTTATTTTCCTATTTTTTTCACTCCTTTATCAGTGTATACACAAGAGACTTTATTCTGTAAAGAAGTGGGGATATATTTTCCTTGCATTTTTTGTATTCTGTTGGTGATAGGACATATGAGAGGTATTTTGATGTAGTACTTGGGGGCAGAGATTCTGGAACTATATGGGTTAGAATAGTGTCTCTGTCATTTATGTGTAACCTTTGGCAAGTTACTTAACCTTTTCATATTTCAGTGCCTTCATTTACATCATAAGAATAATAATAGTATCTATTTCATTGGTTTATTATGAGCATGGTATGAACACATACTTTGTTTTTTCACAATGTTAGTTCTCCTTAAAGGAGCTTTGGTGATGCAGTGATTTAAAGCATTCATTGCTAACCAAAAGGTCAGTGGTTCCAACCCACCAGCTGCTCTGCAGTAGAAAGATGAGGCAGTCTGGTTCCATAAAATTTACAGCCTTGGAAATCCATAGGAAAGTTCTGCAATGTCCTATAAGGTTGCTATGAGTTGGAATTGACTTACTGGCAGTGGGTTTGAGTTCTCCTTAAACAGGAGTCCTGGTGGCACGGTGCTTAAACCCTCAGCTGAACAGACAGCCACTCCACAGAAAGATATGGCAGTCTGCTCTCATAAAGATTATAGTCTTGGAAACTCTACGAGGCAGTTTTACTCTGTCATATAGGGCTGCTATGAGTCTAAATTGACTCAACAGCAGTGACTTTTGGTCACTTTAAACATATAACTTAATATTACGCAGTTTTGTACTAGAGTCAGCTTAGACCAACCCAGAAAAGCTTGATTGAAAATACTAAGGAATTTTGTAAACTGGTTGTTACACAGAGTCATTATTAAAATTAAAAAATATAAATAAATTTACTGTTAAATAAATTTTATTAAACACAAAAGTAATTAATGATCAAAACTAATCCCAAATCGTTTCACCATATGTTAGTGGTACTTGTGCTCTACAGATTATTTACACTTATTGATATGAATGGTGTAAATACTTTATAATAGTATGGTGCAGTGCAGCTCTTCCAAACTCCACATTCAATGATGTCATGTCAGCAGCTTAAAATCCTTCATGATCATGATGGACATATTTACATTATAGAAATTGGCAAATATTACAAATCATGTTTCCTCATCACCCGAACTACTTGTTAAACATTTATTAGCAGACCACTGTCTCTGGGGCTTATAGTCTTCAAATACAAAATGAAGATAATAGTACCTACTTACCATGCTGCTATAAGGAGCTCTGGTTGTACAGTGCCTAAAGCATTTGACTGCTAACTGGAAAGTTGGCAGTTCAAATCCACCAGCCACTCTACACAGAGCAATCTACTTCCTTAAAGATTTTCTGCTTCAGAAACCCAATGGGGATCACCATGAGTTGGAATCAATTCGATGGGCTTGGTTTGGTTTTGGTACCATGCTGCTGTGATGATCAAATGGCTCATATTTAAAGTGCATACAAAGATCTGCACAGAGTAAGCCCTCTATAGATCAGCAAGTATTATTACTATCATATTATTATTGCTTTTATTCCAGTGGTGTTTTTGTGTGTCAGTAATGTACTAACACCCAAGGAAATCAGCCCTAAAATAGTTTCTTATTCCACCTCTGGGCCAATCTGACCTCTATAGGATAGAATTTGTATCAGCTGGTGGCATAGTGCCTAAGGCATTTGACTGGTAACCAGAAGGTTGGCAATTCAAACCCACCAGCCACTCTGTGGAAAGAAGACTGGTCAATCTGCTTCTGTAAAGATTACGGCCTCAAAAACCCAAAAGGGGTCGCGATGAGTCAGAATCAACTTAACGGCAGTGAGAGGAGAGTGTGGTAGGATATTTCCAATGATTAGGGCCTTAGTGACTTGCCATAAAAAACTTTATGAGATGTTATTCTCATAAAGAATACAGTCACATTCAGCATTGTTTTTATAAAGGTATTGTCTTCATAAAAATATTTCACATCAATCATTTGAAAGGTCTTATTTATTGAGAACATTGTCTGTGTCCTATCACTAAACATGGATTGAGTTGAATTCAGTCATCTTTAGCATCCTCAGTCAATCTGAAAACTCAGGTTAAAAAAAAAAAGAAGAAAATTGAAAGAAATACTTGTAAAATGTCCACTGCCTTTTTAAACTTTACTTGATTGAACACACACACACACACACACACACAAAAGTAGAAAGCCCACTGCCGTTGAATGGGATCCTACTCATAGTGACACCTCCTTGAGTTTCCAAGGCAGTATCACTGCAGAAGTAGATTGCCCAACCTTCCTTCCAAGGAAGTTGCTGCTGAGTTTGAACTACCATCCTTCTAGTTAGCAGTCAAGTGCTTTTGGCACTACGCCACACCAGGAAATATATATTACCTTGTTGAAAGATATATGCTAATGAGCATAAAATTTATAGACATTTTGTAAAAATTGTACCTCAGAGAAAATTAGTATGCAATTCCCTTAAATAGGAAGGTTTAAATAACTCTAATTAGAGGAGCTGAAATGGATTTTACCACAATTCTGGCTCCATGGAAGGCTTAATCAACCTTTAAGCCTTTTGAACTTCTAGTGAAGTTAATGGATATTCTGTGTGAGCTAAGGGCTTGTGAAAGTGACTGCATTCACAAACATAAAGGCTCTTCCTGAGAGGGTTCAGAATGAACACTCTAAATGAAGTTAAATTCTCAGTTCCCAAAATGCCAACCCGTTTTCTGCATAGCTATGTTAAACCAAATGCAAATTCTGACATTACTTCTGTTTAGTCAAACCTGCAATTATGAAAAGATTACTTGCAGTTTTTCTGATGCCTCATATTTTGTTAGGAATTCTAGTTATAAATATTGGCTTTCTTTCTTTCTTTCTTTTTAAAGAACTAGGACTACTGTCATCTTTATAAAATGATACAGAAGTTATATATTTCCTTACATGATGTAAAACATTTAAATACCTAATGAGGGTATCAAATTCTTAGTGGGTTTATAAATAGCTTCATAATTGTTATTTAAATACTCTGCTGTTTCTCATAATTCATCTTACATTTTCTGGAGTGAATAGGTTCAAGGAAGAAGATTCATGTATCCATGAAATGTTTTTGACTGAATATTTGATAAGAGAATCTTTTATATGGAATAAGAGATTAAGAATAGCACTTGACTATTGGCACAGGATTTAGAAGTAATTTAACCATTATTTTTCTCATAATTAAGGCTTATGCAGAGAAGGAAATGAAGATATTAGATAGTTGTTGTTATTGTTATTTGTCATCTTGTCGGACCCGACTCATAGCGACCCCTCCTTGGATTTCCGAGGCAGTATCCCTACAGAAGTAGATTGCCCAGCCTTCCTTCTGAGGAGTGGCTGGTGGGTTTGAATTGCCAGCCTCTGGTTAGTAGTCAAGTGTCTTAGGCACTATGTTACCAGAGCTCCTATATTAGATGATGGCCTTAGATAAATGTGATGATATTTTGAGATGTGTTTATGACTGACAGCAGAACTCTGACACTGCCCAGTAATTCTCAGTGATTTCAATGACTCCATGCCTGATTTTCTATTTTCATTCAAACACAGCTAAAGGGAAAGATCCTGATGATGCTCTTTCTTGTACCACAACCTGAAAGTAAATTGCCTGTGAATTGAACTTCTGACATATTCTCTAAATATTACTTCAGATTTTTGTTGAGTGTTGGGAATTGTCTCAAATAAAATTGGTGCACCAATATCAGTGCTGACTCGTAAGGGCTTGGTGCCATATTTCATTTTCAAAAAGTATTTCCTTACTACTCTGCCAAGTATACCAGATACAGTACTGAACAAGAGAAGCTCCTGCCTTCATATAGCATCCTGACTGGTCTGCCCCATTTGTGCTGAACAAGACTCCTTACATTTTAAGATGTCTACTCTGTCCTAATTGACTTCCTAATACAATTGACCTCACTACTCATCTGTCATTTTGTTGTACTGTGGTGGCTTGTGTGTTGCTGTGAGCCTATGCCACTGGTATTTCAAATACCAGCAGTGTTACCCATGGTGGACCAGTTTCAGTGGAGCTTCAAGACAAAGACAGATGTGGAAGAAGGAACTGATCATCCACTTCTCAAAGAACTGGCCAGTGAAAATCTTATTAATAGCAATGAAACACTGTCTGATATATTACTGGAAAACTTTATGAATAGCCCTGAAACATTGCCAACATAGTGCCAGAAATTGAGCCCATTAGGTTGGAAGGAACTCAAAATACCAGTGAGAAAGAGATGCCTCCTCAGAATAGAGCCAACCTTAATGACATGGATGGAGTAAAGCTTTTGGAAGCTCCATTTGCTAATGTAGCATGAGTCAAAATGAGAAAAAATAGCTGCAAACATCCATTAATAATCAGAACATGAAATGTACAAAGTATGAATCTAGGAAAATTGGAAGTTGTCAAAAATAAAATGGAACACATAAAGATCAATATCCTAGGAATTAGTGAGCTGAAATTGACTGATTTTCAACATTTTGGATTAGACAACCCTATGAATTACTATGCTGGAAATGACAAATTGAAGAGGAATGTCATGGCATTCATCATCACAAAGAATATTTCAAGATCTATCCTGAAGTACAATGCTGTCAGTGATAGGATAATATCCATGTGCCTACAAGGAAGAGCAATTAATAATACTATTATTCAAATTTATGCACCAACCACGAAAGCCAGAGATGAGGAAATTTCTGCAGTCTGAAACTGACCAAACATGCAATCAAGATGTGTTGATTATCATGAGTGATTGGAATGCAAAGGTTTGGAAACAAAGAAGAATTACCAGTAGTTGGAAAATATGGCCTTGGTGATAGAAATAACACTGGAGATTGCATCACAGAATTTTGCAAGACCAACGACTTATTCATCGCAAATAACTTTTTTCAACAACACAAACAGTGGCTATACACGTGGACTTCACCAGATGTAGTATGAAGGAATCAGATCAATGACATCTATGGGAAAAGGTGATGGAGAAACTCAGTATCTTCAGCCAAAACAAGGCCAGGAGCTGACTGTGGAACAGACCATTAACTACTCATATGCAAGTTCAAGTTGAAGCTGGAGACAATTAAAACAAGTCCAAAAGAGCCAAAATATGACCTTGGTTATATCCTATCAGAATTTAGAGATCATCTAAAGAATAGATTTGATCCATTGAACACCAGTGACTGAAAACCAGAGGAATTGTGGGATGACATCAAGAACATCATCAATGAAGAAAGCAAAAGACCATTAAAAAGACAGGAAAAGAAGAATAAACCAAAATGGACATCAAAAGAGACTGAAACTTGCCCTTGAACAGAGAGTACCTAAAGCAAATGTAACAACCGACTAGAGAAAAGAGCTCAACAGACGATTTCAAAGAGCAGCTCAAGAAGACAAAGTCAATTATTATAATGAAATGTGTGAAGACCTAGAGTTAGAAAACCAAAAGGTAAGAACACACTCAGGATTTCCTAAGCTGAAAGAACTGAGGAAAATATCCAAGCCTTGAATTACAATATTGAAAGGGCCTATAGGCAAAATATTGAATGATGCAGAAAACATCAAAAGATGATAGAAGGAACACACAGTCACTGGACCAAAAAAAAAAAAAAAAGGATTAATCTTCATCCATTTCAGGAGGTGGCATATGATCAAGAACCAGTGGTACTAAAGGTAGAAGTTGAAGCTATACTGAAGGTATTGGTGAAGAACAAGACTACAGGAATTGATGGGATACCCTCTGAGATGGTTCAACAAATGGATGCTGCACTGGGGGCACTCAGTCGTCTATGCCAAGAAATTTGGAAGACAGCTACCTGGCTAACTGACTGAAAGAGATCCATATTTATACCTATTCCAAAGAAAAGTGATCTCACAGAATGTGGAAATTACTGAACAATATCATTAATATCACATGCAAGTGAAATCTTCCTGAAGACAATTAAAAAACGGTTGCAGCAGTATATTAATAGAGAGCTTTCAGAAATACAAGCTGGATTCAGAAGAGGACATGGAATGAGAGATATTATTGCTGATGTCAGATGGATCTTGGCTGAAAACAAAGAAAACCAAAACTATGTTTACTTGTGTTTTATTGACTATGCAAAATCATTTGATTGTGTGGATCATAACAGTTTATGGATAACATTGAGAAGAGTGGGAATTCTAGAACACTTAATTGTACTCATAAGGAACCTGTACATAGACCAGAAGCCTGTCATTCAAACAGAACAAGGGGATACTGCATGGTTTAAAATTAGTAAGGGAATGGGTGTATCCTTTCACCATACTTATTCAATCTGTATGCTGAGCAAATAATCTTAGATGCTGGACTATATGAAAAAGAATGTGGCATCAGGATTGGAGGAAGACTCATTAACAATCTGCGATATGCAGATGACACAACTTTTCTTGCTGAAAGTGAGGTTGACTTGAAACATTTACTGATGAAATTTAAAGACTACAGTCTTCAGTATGGATTGCATCTCAACATAAAGAAAAAGAAAATAATCACAACTGGGCCAATAAGCAGCATCACAATAAATGGAGAAAAGATTGAAGTTGTCAAAAATTTCACATTACTTGGTTCCACAGTCAATAGCAATGGAAGCAGCAGTCATATTGCACTGGGCACTGTACATATTACATTGGGCAAATCTGTGGCAAAGGACCTCTTTAAAGTGCTGAAGAGCAAAGTTGTTTCTTAGAAGACTAAGGTGCACCTAAACCCATGCCATGTGCAGTGTAGTAAATTACTTAGTGTGGCTTTTCTACCCACAAGTCTTTGTAAACTCCAAGGTGGGATTTGCTATGAGCAACTGAGGAGCTCCTGATTGCTGAAGTTGTCCACCTGGAGTATTTCTGTTGGGAGTGGCACAAAACAATATTCTGGAAGGTTCTCACTCTGTTTTAGGTGTTTAGGATTCTGATGTTATGATTGGTTGGTTTGGTCACTCTGCCGGGCTCAAAAAGGGACCTCTTAGAGGCGGAACTCTCTCTCTGACTACTGGTTGAGGAAGATGTGCTGCTGAAAGAGACAAGTGCTACTGAAAGAGACACATGCTGCTGGGAAAGAGACGCAAGAGACACACATTGCTGACTAAGACACTGAGGGACATGCACTTCTGGGAGAGAGACTGTGAGAGACTTGGCTGAGAGATGGTGGGCTGGGAGAGAGACTGAGCGTTTTTCCTGAACTTGAATTGTAGCCTGGTGCTTCCCTAATAAACTCCATAATCTGTGAGTTCTGTGTGGCCACTGCAGTGAATTATCGAACCCAGGAGAGAGGTGGTGGGTGCTTTGGGAGGAACTGTTGGAGAAAAGGCTGGAGGGAGGCAGCATGTCTGGCCTCGCAGGAATAGGTCTTGGGCTATTGATGGTGAGTCTGTCTTCCACTTGTGTGGTTAGAGGAGGTTGGCAGATGCGGCCTTCCTGCCCTTTTTGCACCATGGTATTTTCAGTCACCTCATATGCATGTGAGAGCTGGACAATGAATAAGGAAGACTGAAGAAAGTTGATGCTTTTGAGTTGTGGTGTTGGCAAAGAATATAGAAAGTATCATGGATTGCCAAAAGAATTAACAAATCTGTCCTGGAAGAACTGCAGTCAGAATGCTCCTTGGAAGTGAGAATGGCCAGATTTCGTTTGACCTACTTTGGTCATGTTGTCAGAAAGGACTATTCCCTGGAGAAGGATATCATGCTTGGTAAAGTTGAGGGTCAACAAAAAAGGGGAAGGCCCTCAATGAGATGGATTGACACAGTGGCTGCAACGATGGGCTCAGGTATAGCAGAGATCATGAAGCTGGTACAGGATCAGGCAGTTTCGTTTTGTTGTACATAAGATCTCTGAATTGGAGCCAACTTGACAGCGCCTAACAACAACATACAATTGACCTTCCTTTATCAAATTATTGTTCTGCCTTAGAAGTTGTTTTTTTGGATGTAATTGTTCTTCTTCCTCGTATTGATTGCTAATATTTATGGGTGATGTTGTGCCTAAGGCGTTTGACTGCTAACCAGAAGGCTGGCCATTCAAACCCACCAGCTGCTCCTCAGAAGGAAGATGGGGCAATCTACTGCCATAGAGATACTTCCTCAGAAACCCAAGGAGGGGTCACTAAGAGTCAGATCTGACTCAACAGCAGTGAGTTTGGTTTTGGTTGGTTTACTATATGCCAGGCACCGTGCTATATATCTTAAATGGGTTTTCTCATTTGATTTTCATAATAATAGATAGTATTTATACCATCATTTTACAGATAAGGAAAATCAGTGTTAGGAAGATTAATTAACTTGCCCTAGGTTACACAAGTCCATGTGGTAGAAATGAGGATGAAACCTAGGTGAATCTGAATCTAGAACCTAACTCTAGCCACTATGATATATTATCTCCTTCTTATTTTAGTCTTTGTGTACTCTTTATTTACTGTATTATTTTTAACTGTGGAGAGATACGTGTGTTGGGTAGAGTCTATGTGTTGTGAGTGATTATGATTGTTTTACTATATTTATACCACATGGAGGTTTAAATATTTTAATACACTTTTAGGACATTTCTCTCCAAAGTCTCCCCAGACTTTGGTAGCCTTACAGTGGAAGGAGATATCTTGCATTTGAATATAATGAAGTTCTCAATTGAATGCTGATCTCTTGTTTTTGATTGAAGGATTGCTAGTGGCATGGTGTGTAAGGCATTTGGCCACTAACCAGAAGGTCAGCCGTTCAAACTCACCAGTGCACCACATGAGAAAGATGGGACAATCTACTGTAAAGATTTATAACCTTGGAAACGCAATGGGGGTTGCTATGAGACAGAATTGACTCAATGACAGTGAGTCTCTTTGGTTAAGAACCACTGGTATATTCTCTGAAATCACTTGCATTTACTAGGAAATGATACACCATCTTTTTAAATTGCATATTTGTATAGCATTAGTATATTGAACAATTGATACCCACTGGATTTCCTTGCACTCACTTTATTCTTCATAGCTCATGAATCCAAGTGGGAATCTATGATCACTTCTGACCTTCAACATCAAGGTCCTAGTCAGTATCTCTTCTTTGCCCTGGGCTTCCAGTTCTGCTACCCAATTGCACATTAGTTGGGAGCACTATGGTCCCTAGTGTGAATCCAGTCTTCTTTCAGCTGTTCACAAAGTGACCATAAATCTTTGGGTTTTCTTACTTCACGTCCTTTTTCTTTCCACAGTTTAGATAGAATCTCTTTTTGAGATTTCATTTATTTCCCTAAAGGAACTTAATCAATATTTAATAAGAGGTCAATAACTGCTATACTACAGATTTAGAATCAGTTGTGTGTAGAAGACAGTCCCTAGGAAAAACAGGGCCAGAAGTCTATTTTGAGGATTAGATTATTCTAGGATATGCATGATAATTTCTAAACACCTCTGAGATTGCTTATCTATTTAGTAGAAAATTACTCTCTGCCTTTGTAAACTGCATTCCCCCCAACACTGGCAGCATTCAATTAAATTCAACTATTTATTCAGTACTTTATTCATAAAGTATATTGGTAGGTAATGTAGATGACACACAAGTGAGAATTGCTCTTAAAAAATCTTCTATAGAGAAAAGAAATACTACTAATAATAACTAAAATGGTTATGAAATAAACTAAATTACAAACTATAACAGAAGTTAATTTTACAGACTGTTTAAGTCATCTAGAGAACAGACGGCCACTTAGATTGCTTAATGTTGGTATCCTGGGAATTAATTAGACCATAACCCTTAGTCTCATGAGAACTGTAACTTGGAAATCTCCAAAAATGGAAGCAGACAATCATGGAAGAGAGTAAGGGTAGGTAAAGCTGATGAAGTGGATAGAACTAGAACAAACAGGATTTTCTAGTCCATGCTGAGGATTATCTATTATCTTTATTTGTGATATGAAGCTTTGTTTGGAAATTTGTTGAACTTTAAAAGGACTAGTTCATCTTGTTTTCTTTTGTGCCCAATATTAAGAGCAGGGTTGAGGTCTAATCATGTCTCACCATTCTAAAAATTTACTTTGAATGTGGGTTCCAGGGAAAGACAGAAAAAGCTAATTGCTTGATCCTTTTGTTCTTATTATATCAGTCTTAGTGTGGACCTAGCAATCAAGAAGAGCACAAATGTATAACTACAACTGTTCCATCATGAACGCTTATTTCAAATATTCGGTTTCTCCCTCAGAAACACATGCTGTTTCTTGGCAAATGTCTTCAATGTCTCTCAGTGACCTATAAAGTAAAATGAATATTCAGCCAGATATTCAAAGAACTCTACTATCTCGATCCCACATTCCATTTTCAAGGTTTCTTCTATTTCTCCTTCAGAGGGCCCATCTATTTTAGACAGAATTAATGATCATCAGCTATCCAAGTGAACCCACACATATCTCAGGCTCCTTTTCAATTATACCAGGTCATGTGAATCTTCCTGGATCAGATGGAGCAAGGTAGCTGAGATAGCCTGGCCTGCATCAGACTTGATATGAGTGACAAATCACACTTTATTGTGGTGATCATTGAAACGTCCCAGTTTCCTGTTGTAATATCATTTACCCTGACTTAACAACATCCATTATCAAGCTGAGCCATCAGTCTGGAGGTTCCTTCCTTTGCACATCTCTGCTTACCCTACTCTTCCTTTTTAAGGACCAAGTCCAATCCCACCAGGTTGGAGAGGACTTTTCTAATCACATCATATCATAGAAAAGGAAAGGACTGACCTAGCATCCATTTGATAAAGTATTGGATTTCTTGGTAATTCACTGGCTATAACCTAGATTTTAGCCTGGCTTGCTATTTAACTTTTTGAGTGTTTATATACCTTGGCCACCAGCTATATTACAAGCTCTTGCATCTTATACTATTGTGTCATTCTTATGGTGCATAAAACATTATGATTGCTAGATAAAGGAAGAGATTCATTCCTGCAAATTGAAAAAAAAAAAAAAGTTCCTGTTGGAAATATCAAATATGTCAAGGCCATGTGAAAGTCAGATGTTTCCCTTGTACATTTTTTTTTTTTCTAAATATGATTGCTTCTCTCTATAGCTATTTTTTCTAGAGTTTTAATCTCTCTCATTCAAGTAAATTGAAATTGATATAAGGAATTATGCTAAATGCTTAAAAATATCATTAGTCATTACTTTCCTAAGTGTGATTCAGTGGGTAATTTAAATAATAATCTAGAGGCAGTCTCTAGGGAAATTTGAATATCTGCAGTGATGTTCAAGATTAGAAAAAGAAATAACACCTCAGCCATAAATATTCAAGTACATTATAGTCAATCTCAAATTTACCACTGTGGGTGTAAAATCTCTGCCAGGCATTTAGATGGCCTAGGTAAGTATTGACAGTGATATTTTCAGAGTTTTCTGTACACATCTTTACTCAGATATAATACTGCAACCAACCCACATACATTACCAAAACCATTGTAGGGGATGGGATTATCTATTATCCTGGTGCAAGCTCATCTCATAAACTTCTAGATAGAAAGGTTGAAAATTACTAACATTAAGTAAGCTCTTCTCTCTAGATTCAAATACAGGGATACTAAGCTCCTTTGAACTTATCATTCTCTACATATGAGATCAATGAAGTTTGCTTGAAGTATAACCTGACATTTTTATTTCTATTAAGTTGATGTGATTATTCTTTTTAAATTCTCTTTTATGAATAGATCAGAAGCTTTATAGCTGACCTATTCAGGATCCTCTATCTAGTCTTACACAGAAGACTTACACAGCCAGCTGAAAAGAAAGAGAAGTGATCTCCTTTTTAGCCCACTTCTCTCATTGAAATATCTGAGGACTAAGCCATATCTTAATTCCAACCATTGCACCTTTTTTCATTTTTTTAATGTAATGATGTAACATAATGAGGAAGAAGGAGTCAGCCGCAGAGATCCAAGAGAGGGGAGGGAACCCAGACCATGCCCCACAAGCGGCAAGTTGGGAAAGTGGGAGAAAGGACAGAAAAAGGAGAGGAGGACAGAGACAGAGCAAGGAGGCAGCAGTAGGGATTCAGGGAAGGGGAGATTGGAGAGGTTTCCAGCAGCTATGAGAGAGAAATGTATCTGTCAGTTTGTTCTACTGTGGTGACATATTGCTGTGAGTCTTGAGGCTTTGCCACCAGTGTTTCAAACCGAGCGGGGTGCACATGGTACACAGGTATCAGTGCGGCTTGTGGACTGAGGTAGACTAGGAAGAAGGAAGAGGCCATCCACTTTTCAAAGAATTGGCCAGGGAAACCTTATGAATAGCTGAGAAACACTGTCTGATATATTACTGCACAACTTTATGAATAGTCCGGAAACATTGTCCAATACAGAGGAGGAGGATGAGTCACTTAGGTTAGAAGGCTCTCAAAATAGGACTGGGCAAGAGCTGCGTTATCAGAGTAAAACCAGCCTTACTCATATGTATAATGTAAAGATTTTGAGACCTCCATTTGCTGACATGGCATGACTCAAATTGAGGAGAAACAACGGCAAACATCCATTAATAATCAGAACATGGAATGTAAGAAGTATGACTCTAGGAAAATTGGAAGTTGTCAAAAATGAAATAAAATACATAAAGACTGACATCCTAGGCGTTGTTGTTGTTGTTGTTGTTTGCCGTCGAGTCGGCCCTGACTCATAGCGACCCCCCTTGGGTTTCCGAGGCAGTATCACTACAGAAGTAGGATTGCCCTACCTTCCTTCCGAGGAGTGGCTGGTGGGTTTGAACCGCCAGCCTTCTGGTGAGCAGTCAAGTGACTTAGGCACTATGCTACCAGAGCTCCCATCCTAGGCATTAGTGAGCTAAAATGGACTGGTTTTGGCCATTTTGAATCAGACAACCATGTGATCTACTATGCTGGGAATGACAAATTGAAGAGGAATGGCTAGGCATTCATCATCACAAAGGATGTTTCAAGATCTGTCCTAAAGTACAATGCTTCTTTAAGTGATAGGATAATATCTGTACTCTACAAGGAATAGCCATTAATACTACAATTACTCAAATTTATGCACCAACCACCAAAGCCAAAGATGAGGAGATTAAAGATTTTTATCAACCTCTGCAGTCTGAAATTGACTGAACATACAATCAAGATGTGTAAATTATCATTGGTGACTGGAATCCAAAAGCTGGAAACAAAGAAGAATCACCGGTTGTTGGAAAATTTGGCCTTGGTGACAGAAATAATGCTGGAAGTCACAAGGTAGAATTTTGCAAGACCAATGAGTTATTCATTGCAAATACCTTTCTCAGCAGCACAAACAGTGGCTGAACACATGGATGTTGCCAGATGGAACACACAAGATTCAGATTGACTACATTTGTGGCAAGAGGCAATGGAAAAGCTCAGTATCTTCAGCCAAAACCAGGCCAGTAGCTAACTGTGGAAAGACCATCAACTGCTCATATGCAAGTTCAACTTGAAGTTAAAGACAATTAAAACAAGTCCATGAGAGCCAAAATATGATCTTGAATATATCCCTCCTGAATTTAGAGACCATCTAAAGAATAGATTTGATGCATTGAACACCAGTGACTGAAAACCAGAAGAATTGTGGGATGTTATCAAGAACATCATCCATGAAGAAAGCAAGAGGTCACTAAAAAGATGAGAAAAGAAGAGAAGACCAAAATGGACATCAGAAGAGACTCTGAAACTTGCCTTTGAGTGGAGAGTAGCTAAAGCCAATGGAAGAAATTACAAGATAAAAGAGCTGAACTGAAGATTTCAAAGAGCAGCTCGAGCAGATAAAGTCAATTAATATAATGAAATGTGCAAAGACCTGGAGTTAGAAAACTGAAAGGGAAGAACATGCTCAGCATTTCTCAAGCTGAAAGAATTGAGGAAAAAAATTAAGCCTCGAGCTGCAATATTGAAAGATTCTATGGGTAAAATGATGGCAGGAAACATCAAAAGAAGATGGAAAGAATACGCAGAGTCACTGTACCAAAAAGAACTGGTCGATCTTCATCCATTTCAGGAGGTGGCATATGATCTAGAACCAATAGTACTGAAGGAGGAAGTCAAAGCTGCAATGAAGGAATTGGCGAAGAGCAAGGCTCCAGGAATTGACGGAATATCCATTGAGATGTTTCAACAAACAGATGTCCCACTGGAGACACTCATCGGTTATGCCAAGATATTTGGAAGACAGCTACCTGGCCAATGGACTGGAAGAGATCCATATTTGTACCCATTCCAAAGAAAGGGGATCCTACAGAATGTGAAAATTATAGAACAATATCATTAATATCACACGCAAGTAAGATCTATGCAAGTAAGATCTTACTGAAGATAATTCAAAAACAGTTGCAGCAGTATATTGTCAGAGAACTTCCAGAGTTGCATGCTGGATTCAGAAGAGGACATGGAACAATGGATATCATAGCTGCTGTCAGATGGATCTTGGCTCAAGGCAAAGAATACCAGAAAGATGTTTACTTGTGTTTTATTGACTATGCAAAGGCATTTGATTGTGTGGATCATGACAAATTGTGGATAACTTTGAGAAGAATGGGAATTCCCAAACACTTGATTGTACTAATGAGGAACCTGTACATTGACTAGGAGGCTGTCATTTGAACAGAACAAGGGGACACTGCATGGTTTAAAATCAAGAAGAGAGTGTGTCATGGTTATATCCTTTCCCCATACTTAATCTATATGCTGAGCGAATAATTCTAGAAGCTGAAAAAAAATGTGGCATCAGGATTGGAGGAAGAATCATTAACAACTTGCAATACGCTGATGACACAACTTTGCTTGCTGAAAGTGAGGATGACTTGAGTCACTTACTGATGAAGACTGAAGAATACAGTCTGCAGTATGGATTACATCTCAGTATAAAGAAAACAAAATCCTCACAACTGGACCAATAAGCAGCATGACAATAAATGGAGAGAAGATAGAGGTTATCAAAGAATTCACATTGCTTGGTTCTACAATTGACACCAATGGAAGCAGCCGTCAGGACACTAAGTGATGTATAGCACTGGGCAAGTTGACTGCAAAGGAACTGTTTCAAGTGCTGAGGGCAAGGATGTCTCCTTAAGGACTAAGGTGTGCCTGACACAAGCCATGACATTTTCAATTGTCTGATATGCATGTGAGAGCTTGACAATGAATAAGGAAGACCGAAGAAGAGTTGATGCTTTTGAGTTGTGGTGCTGGTGAAGAATACTGAAACACAGACTGCTAAAAGAACTAACAAATCTGTCCTGGAGGAAGTGCAGCCGAAATGCTCCTTGGAAGCAAAAATGGCCAGACTTTGTCTCACCTAATTTGGTCATGTTGTCAGAAGGAACCATTCCCTGGAGAATGATGTCATGCTTGGTAAGGTGGAAGGTCGACGAAAGAGGGGAAGGCCTTCAACAAGATGGATTGATACGGTGGCTGCGACGGTGGGTTCAAGTGTAGGAAGGATCATTGAGTTGGCGCAAGATCAAGCAGTGTTCTGGTGTGCATAAGGTCCCTATGAGTCGGAAGCGACTTGGGGGCACCTAACAACAAAATAACAACAATGTAATGAGGCAGAGAGAATGCATTTCGATGAAAGCCCTTCCGAGATCGATCTGTTGCTATGAGCCTCTCTTCTTTTTCCAGATAAGTGGTATAAACTATGTTAACTGAAGATTCATTCCATTATAAACCCATGCTCTTTAAAGTTATGTGGAAGTCAAGCTTTATTTTGAATGCACTAGGGGAACCATCTAGATAGAAAGACTCTGGGCTTTTGTAGTTTCGATAATTACCATCTTGTAAGTTGGAAGTTTTGCTAATTATTTTTTCAGAAAGCAGACTGGCCAACATGAATTTCCAAGAAGCCCATGACAATTGTATTCTTTCCTTTGTATATTCTGATACTCACTTTTTGATATAAAGCACACACATCTTTGCACTCCCTGGACATACACACACTCCCCTCTCACCAAAAACATAAAAATTTTTCCAATTCCGTAAATCATTGTTGCAACTTTTTTTTTTTTTTAAAACTACTGAAGTGGTTTAATAAAGACACTCACTTTTAGGAGGTGTCTTGCTATTTTGAGTCAGTTATATAGAAATCTTTGTCATGCTTGTCAGGAATTGTTCCCAGGAGTAAAAGAGTCAGTGTTAATGATTATTTATCTAAGTTATAAATGTTTTTAAGGCTAGATGGGGGAAAAAAGTTTACTTATTTGTTCATTTATTTTTACCATTTGTTGCAGTGATTATATTCTTTTTATTTAGGAAAATATTACTAATGTTCATTTTGTAGTTAATTCTGTTATTGAGTCAGTAGTGAAGCATTCAAGAGGAATAGTCCTATAGATTGGATGGTATTGAGGCAGTATATATTTCACAACTTTTAAGAAAAAGAATGCACATGTCAAATGTAGAAATTTCCTACTAAATAATTTACTTTTCAAGTAAATGCAAAGTACTAAAAAGTAAACATCCCTCTGAGTCCATCTGCTTGGTCATAATAACGATCACTATTAACAGTAAGTCAATATTCTGTTCTGACTTCAGAGCTGCCTAAGTTTGAATGCTATTTCTACCAATTGCTAGGTGTGTGATCTGGAGCTAGATTAACTAAAGATCAATTGTGATTTGAGGTTTTTAAAGGCTGATAGACAAGTTTTGTTTCTTTCATAATTAGTTTGACCAAATTTCCTAATAGATGGCAATAACTCAAGGGTGCTGTGAGTCACAAAGAAAGAGCTTCTATATAACAAAAAGATTGATATTAGAAACCAGCTAGTACTGGCAAAAAAGAAAGCCATTTAGTAAGCAGAGCTTGAATCAAATGGTTGAATGGGAGGCATTAGGACATTGTGTCTTCACAGACAGCCCAATTGCTACTGACTATTCCAGGCAGACACGTAGAGAAAGGCTGTGACATTGCATAAGGTTCAGATTCAGTCAACAACATTTAATTAGAATCCAAATACCCCCCAAAAAGATCAAGTAACTGAAATATTTTATCATGAGAACAGTGAGTGTGTAGCAGTTTATCCATGAAGAAGCTCAGCAGAGGTATAACATTCATTAAGTACTAAATGTTGTTGTTGTTGTTGTTATGTGCCGTCGAGTTGGACCCGACTCATAGCGACCCCTCCTTGGGTTTCTGAGGCAGTATCACTACGGAAGTAGATTGCCCAATCTTCCTTCCGAGGAGTGGCTGGTGGGTTTGAACCGCCAGCCGTCTGGTTAGCAGTCAAGTGCCTTAGGCACTATGCTACCAGAGCTCCCATAAATACAGATTCCAAATTCCACCCTTCATTTATCAATTTGTCCTACTGTGGTAGCTTCCATGTTGCTGTGAGGCTAGAGGCTGTGCCACTGGTATTTCAAATACCAGCAGGGTCATCTATGGTGCACAGGTTTCAGTGGAGCTTCTAGACTAAGACAACTCAGAAAAAGGAAGTGGCCATCTATTTCTCAAAGAATTGGCCAGTGAAAACCTTCTGAATAGCAGTGAAACACTGATATATTAATGGAATACTTTATGAATAGTCCTGAAGCATTGTCTGTTATAGTGCTGGAAGATGAGTCCCTAAGGTTGGAAGGCACTCAAAAGACAACTGGGGAAGAGCTGCTGCCTTATAGTGGAGTCAACCTTAATGATGTGGATGGAGTAAAGCTTGTGGGACCTCCATTTACTGATGTGGCTTGACTCAAAATAAAAATAAACAGCTGCAAACATCTATTAATAACTGGAACATGGAATGTATGAAGTGTGAATCTAGGAAAATTGAAAGTTGTCAAAAATAAAGTGGAACACACAAAGGTCAATATCCTAGGCATTGGTGACCTGAAATAGACTGGTTTTAGCCATTTTGAATCAGATAACCATATGATCTACTATGCTGGGAAAGACAAGTTGAAAGGGAATGCCATGCCATTCATCATCACAAAAATATTTCAAGATCTATCCTGAAGTACAATGCTGTCAGTGATAGGATAATATCTATACATTATAAGCATGACCAGTTAATCAAGTTAATACTGCTATTATTCAAATTTATGCACCAACCACCGATGCCAAAGAGGAGGAAATTAAAGTTTTTTTTTTTTTTTTAACCAACTTCTGTACTCTGAAATTGACTAGACATGCAATCCAGTTGTGTTTATTATCACTGGTGATTGGAATGCAAAAGTTGGAGGCAGAGAAGAATTGCCAATAGTTGGAAAATATGGCCTTGGTGGTGGAAATAACACTGGAGATTTCATGAAAGAATTTTGCAAGACCAACAAACTTATTCATTGCAAATATCCTTTTTCAACAACATAAATGGTGGCTAGACACATGGACTTTACCAGATGGAGTACCCAGGAATAAGATCGAGTATATCTGTGGAAAGAAACAACAGAGAACCTCAATATCTTCAGCCAAAACAAGCCCATGAGCTGATTATGGTACAGACCATCAACTGGCTCATATGCAAGTTCAAATTGAATCTGAACATAATTAGAACTAGTCTACAAGAGTCAAAATATGACCATGATTATTTTCACCTGAATTTAGAGACCATTTACAAAATAGATTTGATGTACTGAACACCAATAACCAAAAAAACAGAGTAATTGTGGTATGACATCAAGAACATCATCCATGAAGAATGCAAAAGGTCATTAAAAAGACAGGAAAGGAAGAAATGACCAAAATGGATGTCAGAAGAGACTCTGAAATTTGCTTTTGAGTGGAAAGTAGCTAAAGCACATAGAAGAATTGTAGGATAAAAGAGCTGAACGGAAGATTACAAAAAGCAGCTCAAGAAGATAGAGTCAATTATTGTAATGAAATGTGCCAAGAATTAGAGTTAGAAAACCAAAAGGGAAGAAGATGCTAGGCATTTCTCAAGCTGCAAGAACTGAAGGAAAAATTCAAGCCTTGAGTTACAGTATTGAAAGATTCTATAGGCGAAGTATTGAATGATGCAGGAAATATCAGAAGATGATGGAAGGAATGCACAGAGTCACTGTACCAAAAATAATTAATACATGTTCATCCATTTCAGGTGGCATATGATCAAGAACCAATGATATTGAAGGAAGCAGTCAAAGCTGCACTGAAGGAATTGGTGAAAAAGAAGGCTCCAGGAATTGACAGAATGAATACCCATTGAGATGTTTCAACAAACAGATATCATGCTGGAGGTACTTATTCATCTATGCCAAGAAATTTGGAAGACAGAAATCTGGCCAACTGAGTGGAAGAGATCCATATTTGTATGCATTCTAAAGAAAGGTAATCCCACAGAATGTAGAAATTACAGAACAATATCATTAATATAACACAAATAAAATCTTGCTGAAGATAATTCAAAAATGGTTGCAGTAGTATATTAACAGAGAACTTTCAGAATTGCAAGCTAGGTTCAGGAGAGCATGTAGAACAAAGTATATCCTTGCTGATGTCAGATAGATCTTGGCTGAAAGCAGAGAATACCAGAAAGATATTTACTTGTGCTTTATCGACTATGAAAAAGCATTTGATTGTGTGAATCACAATAAATTATGGATAACTTTGAGAAGAATGGGAATTCCAGGATACTTAGTTGTGTTCGTGAGGAACCTGTACATAGACCAGGAGGCTGTCATTAGAATAGGACAAGTGGATTTCACATGGATTAAAATCGGGGAGGGAGTGTGTCAGGGTTGTATCCTTTCACCACACTTACTCAATCTTTATGCTGAGCAGGTAATATGTGAAACTGAACTATATGAAGAAGAACATGACATCAGGATTGGAAGAAGACTCATTAACAACCTGCAATATGCAGATGACACAACTTTTCTTGCTGAAAGTGAAGATGACTTGAAGAACTTACTGATGAAGATTAAAGACTACAGTCTGCAGTATGGATTACATCTCAGCATAAAGAAAATGAAAATCCTAAAGAAAACAACTGGAAAAATAAGCAGCATCACAATAAATGGAGAAAAGATTGAAGTTGTATGAGATTTCATATTACTTACTTCTGCAATCAACACCAATGGAAGCAGCAGTCAAGACAGCAGATGATATATTACATTGGGCAAATCTGCTCCAAAAGACCTCTTTAATGTGCCAAAGAGTAAAATTGTCTCTCTGAAGGCCACGGTGTGCTAACCCAAGCCATGGTTTTCTCAATTGCCCCATATGTATATGGAAGTTGGACCAAAAGGTTGAATAAGGAAGACCAAAGAAGGGTTGATGCTTTTGAGTTGTGGTGTTGGCAAAGAATACTGAAAGTACCATGGACAGCCAGAAGAACTAACAAATCCGTCCTGGAAGAAGTGTAGCCAAATGCTCCTTGGATGCAAGAATGGCCAGACTTCATCTGACTTACTTTGGTCGTGTTGTCAGAAGGGACCATTCCCTGGAGAAAGATATCATGCTTGGTAAAGTGGAAGGTCAATGAAAAAGGGGAAAGCCTAAATAAGATGGATTGATACAGTGGCTGCAAAGGTGGGCTCAGGTATAGCAAGTATTGCGAGTCTCGTGCAGGAATGTGCAGTATTTCATTTTGTTGTTCATAGGGTTACTATGAGTTGGAGCCGACTCAATGGCACCTTACAACAACAACAAATACAAATTAGTTATTACTTAGAGAGAGAGAGAGAAGGCGCAGTGATGGTCCTTCTCAATTTCCTTATTGGTCTCTAAAGTACTTTGCCTTCAACTGTATTTTATAAAGGAGTTCTGGTGGTGTAATGCCTAAGGCATTTGACGGCTAACCAGGTTTATGGTTCAAACTTACCAGCCTCTCTGCTGAAGGAAGATGGGGAAATCTACTTCAGTAACTATTTACCATCTTAGAAACCCAATGAGAGTCACTGTAAGTCAGAATCTACTCGATGGCAGTGGGTTTTGGTTTTCGTATTTTATAACAGCCAGTACTTTTTACTTTGCTTTGTCCATTTTTTCTCTTTGTTGTGTTACCTCCTTATCTAGATTGTGACCTACTTGAGTAAAGACTTGGGTTTCTTGCCTTATGTCATGAAAGAACTTAGCACATGGTGCTACATGTTGTAAGGAATTCAGGAAGCCACGAAGGAGACCAATCTAAAGAACAAGGGAAAATAATATTCTACAAATACTAACTTACTTGGGAGCTCTGGTAGCATAGTGCCTAAGGCACTTGACTGCTGACCAGGAGGCCGTTGGTTCAAACCCACCAGTTACTCCTCTGAAGAAAGATGAGGCAATCTACTTCCGTAGTGATACTGCCTCGGAAACCAAGGAGGGGTCGCTATAAGTCGGGTCCGACTCAGTGGCACATAACAACAACAACAACAACAACAACAAAAGTAGCTTACTTTTATAGGGTGTTTGATATATGCTATGCCCTTTATAACCATTAGCATAATTAATCCTACCAATAACTCTTCAATGTTGGCATTGTTAGCACCACTTTTTTTTTTTTTTTATTAGGATTTGGGTGAAGATTTACAGAGTAAATTCACTTTTCATACAGCAGTTCACATATACTTTGTCTCATGTCATTGACCAAA
>NW_006921705.1:2682303-2683901 GCF_000298275.1 Orycteropus afer afer | reverse complement strand
TTGTTATGGCTCTCACTTCTTTAGGGTATATACCTAGTAATGGGATGGCTGGGTCAAATGGTATTTGTATCTCCAACTTTTGAAGGAATCTAGCACCACTTTTTGAATGTGTCAATTGAGGCATGAATTAAGCAAATAAATTCTGGACGATTCCACAGCTAGTAAGTGTCAAGAGCCTAGATACGAAATTGCAGCTCTTTCTTTCCAAAAGTCCATACATTCATCCAATATATGGTGCTGCCTCTGAGTAATGGAAAGGAGAGAAGGAAGGAAAGTAAAGAAAGAAAGAAGGGGAAAGGGAAAGAAAGAAGAGTAAAGGAGGGGGCAAGGGAATAAGTGGGAAGGAAGGGGGGGAGAGAAGGAGGAGAGAGGCTAGGAAAGGAAGGAAAGTGTCTCAGTTCTAAAGCTTCCTAATACATGGGAATAAACTTTAATCAAGTTTTAGTTATTACAGTTCTTATGTATGCATTTTTGCATATAGAAATAAAGATCTGAAATGAAAACTTAAAATGGAAGGGGGATTTCCTGAAATGTTGTTTTAGTAATATTTCTGTTCATATCTATTCTGTGGCATTTTCTTTTCTTGGATAGACTATGATTTCAATATGAATAAAAATAAACCTTGGGTTAAGCAAAGCTGTGATGACTTAACTGGGCAGAAAACTGTGGCTTTAATGAAAGAAAAAAACAATAAGAAACAACTAAGAAAACTAATGGCTATTTTACATTGCTTCCTAACATACTTTTTTTTTTTTTTCAGCATAATGTTTATAGTATTAAATGTAGACCTTGGCAAGACTAAAGTTGAGTTTTGTTTTTTTATTGTACACAAACTCATTTTAACTTGGGGATATTTGCTTGTCAGAAAGATAAGCAATGCTGCTATATTTCAGCTTGGATAACTGTTTCAGATTTGCTCATAACACTTTACCATCTATGATAATTGACTCATGTCCACTGAATAAGAAAATGTAAGGAGTTTACTCCTTCAACAATTCATATATTGCTCTGACAAGTGAAAAAAGGTAACTCAGGTAAGAATAATAATTTAAAAAAATATTTGAATGTAGTTCTTTTAAAATTTGTTCTCATTAATAGCTCAAATTTTAAAAATGTTTTCCACTCAATTGTATGATTATTTATTTCTGCCAAAAAGTTAAATCCTTAGGTTGTTGTAGTTGTTATTGTTGTTATTTGCCGTGAAGTCGCCCCTGAATCATAGCGACCCCTCCTTGGGTTTCCGAAGCAGCATCACTACGGAAGTAGGATTGCCCAACCTTCCTTCCGAGGAGTGGCTGGTGGGTTTGAACCACCAGCCTTCTGGTTAGCATTCAAGTGCCTTAGACACTATGCTACCAGAGCTCCTAAATCCCTAGGTAATGAGAGAGAAAAAAAAAGACAAAATATAAAGTAGATGAAGATGAACACTTTCCCTTGTTACCCTCCCGAGAGGGACCAGGTCTCCGAGAGCAAGGTAAGCACGGGCGGGCTTGTGCTTAGTCCCCGGGAGCAAGGTAAGCACGGGCGTAGCACAGAGTAGCAGGCCGGAAGAGCAGGAGAAAGGGGATAAAACCCAGGAAGCCAAAGAGAAGAGCAAT
>NW_006921705.1:2669136-2679053 GCF_000298275.1 Orycteropus afer afer | reverse complement strand
TCGACGAAAGAGGGGGAGGCCTTCAAGGAGATGGATTGATACAGTGGCTGCGATGATGGGCTCAAGTATAGCAGGGATTGTGGGGCAGGCGCGGGATCGGGCAGTGTTTCGTTCTGCTGTGCATGGGGTCGCTATGAGTCGGAAACGACTCGACGGCACTTAACAACAACAACAAGATGAAGAGTGAAAGAAAATAATTGGAAAATAGAAAAATGATCTTATAGAGACATTTTCATCACTTTAGAAGTGGGGAGTGATTCAGGAACTCTTGAAGAATACAGGAGAGAGAGAGCCTGAAAGAGAGAATAATAACTGGTTGCTTTGCCAGTTTATAAAAGACATTAAATATAAAATATACTTTATCTTGTTTAACCTCACAATTCTATAATGTAATTTATTTTTATATAAGGGGAAAAGATATAGAAAAGCATGTGACTTTTTCAAGACCATGAGTGATGAAACAGAATCAAATACTTCCTTTTGATAGGTTTATTTCTCTGATATCCAAGGTTAATACTTAAAACACACACAGAGACACATACAGAGACAGGCAATGCTCAATGAATATTTGCCGTGTTCAACTGAAACCAGGTGCTTACTTATAACTTCTTGTTTGATGTGAAGGGCACCCAGTTCTGGCCACATAGGTATCATAATTGAATCTGTTCATCTCAGCTGATTCTCTCCTTTCTTCCCAACCCTAGAAGTTTCTACTCAGTGATAAAGGGTCTACAGAGCTCAGAAACAACAGGTGACAGTAATATTGACCTCAAAGCTTCTTAGATCCCTTAACAGGTGTGTCAAAAGCTAAGCTTTGGAAGAGGCATTACGAATGAAAAACTTAAAATACAAATGCAAGAGCAGTAGAGGGATTCTCTGACGTGATGTAAGCCATAGCAAGAACTCTTCAGTTAGAGATATAGTTAAGAAAAGGAGGAATACTAATCATATGGTAAGAAAAGTTATATTTTGTTATCTGACACTTAAGATATCACAATACTCTAGGCACAAGTAATATATAGAAATGACCCCCTAAGTTGTTACAGCATCTTTATTGAAAAGTAGAAATTAATTAATTCTAAAAGTTTTCTTTATCTGTGCCTCGAAAAATAACATTCAAAGCTAATATATATTATTGGCATTGATAAATGTAACATGCCATTATCTTCTTATATTAAGCCCTAAATTAGTTTTGCCTTGATAATATATGAGATTATATGTCTTTGTTTACAAATTGTTCTGATTATCTCTCTAAACATAGCACTGATATCAAGAGAGCTGTAGCCAGAGCCACAAAGTGTTAAGTATAACATGTCTGCATTATCCTAGTTGCATTTAAAGACAATGCCATTTCAAATTATCTCTTGCCCATTTACAATGGAATAAAATTTGTCTTTCAGAGGAAGCAACATAAGATATAGATAACTTCAGGAAGGAAAATGACTTAACATCTCTGTGCCTTACATTCCTCATATATAAAATGTAGTTAATAATAGATCACTTATTGTAGTTGTGAGGCTTAAATTAGATAATATATATGAAACACATGGGATAATTGGCGCATTAGTTCTTTATGAATGTTTGCTATCATTATTATTATCTGAAAGCAATGTGATGGGAGCTAGCTCTGATGGGAGGACACAGAAAAGGAGAGCTGAGTGAGAGCGTTAGTATCAGAACTAATACTAACTGAATGTTTCCCAAGCGACCCACGGTCAGGAGTGGTGAAAGCCAAACTGAAACCCTCAGTTCCTTTGTGATACACAAACAATAAGGGAAATGATATAAACACTAAGGGAACAGTAAAGAGACACAATAATTAGAAAAATGCAAATAATAATTATAAATGATTGTATTACTTTTCCTAGATAAAGAACTATTTGAAGGTAATCTCACAGCTTCTACAAATCTATAAAGTTTTTAAATGCTACCAGGTGGTTCTCCTGTCAAGGTAAAAATTCTGAGCACTAGAACAATTAAATGGCTACATGTATGTTTCACACACACACACACACACACACACACACAATTTATACATGTGGTTGGAATTTTTGATAAAATGTCTGTCTTTTAGGATGAAGTTCTTCTATTTTACTATTTTTTTTTCCCGCTATTCATTGCTATTACCATTTTAAAAATGAATAATGGAAGGTTTCCCAGAAAGATTCTTTTTTCAAGAACCCATTCAGTCATTGAAAGAGACAATGGTCTCTTCCTTCATTAAATATATTAGACATAAATTGTTACGAAAATGTCTGGAAGAGTGCAGGGGAGTGGAAAAGAGACTGAGTACCTTAGAAATTATTTGATTCCACACATAGCGTAATAGAAACCATTTTCTCAACCTCTTAGGAGATTTCAAGTGAATCCAAACTAGCAGAGAATAAAAACAACCTCAAAAGTTAACAGACCACTAGATAATATAAATTCTCAAGACATGCATTAAAATGGCAACAGAGAGAATTATGTGTAAATCAACTGATATTTTGACCTGAATAAAAGGCTCTGTAGGTAATTAAAATAAAATTAAAACCCATTGACTAAACAAGAGCAGTGACCTTTACCGTTTCTAAAAAATTGGAAGGAAGGAAGTTTAAATAAACAGTTTAATTTGAGATCTAATTTCAGTTTTAGCATGACCTTTGTTACAGAGGACGTCTGAAATGGTATCAACATTTCCTGCTAGATGAAAAGTGCATTAAACTAGCAAAGGAAAAGAGGCCCAGGAAAACAATATATCCTTGGTGAGAATGGGAAGCTATAGAATTAGAAGGAATAATTTCTTACTGGGATGGTCAAGTATCTGCTGGAGGTTAACAATCCCAAGCAAACTCACGTTGTTTGTAATGGATTTGGTGACTCTTAACTGTGATTTCCTGGGAGCTCTTGCTTTAAAATTTTCTTGAAAATTTACTGCTTGAAAAGAATCAAATTCATTGTTAAGGGATACTTCATGACTTTTGAATTTTAAGTGACTCTTTAATCTTAACTTAAATAGAAATCAGTCAACTATTTAGTTTTAAAAATGCTGGCAGTTTTGCCTCTTTTACCCTTTTGCTTTATCTCACGTCAACATAATATTTTGCCTCCTGATACCTGATTTGCCTGATTTTCTTTTCAGTTTGCATAATATCTTTCAAAGACTGATTTTTTTTTTCAATCCAAATTCTATATATACAATAAAGAGGAGGCACTTTCTATTTCCTGCTGCTTAAACACCACGGAGGCCTTGGTCATTCCAGATAGCTTTTCTGCAAGCCTTTAAATGGCACAGGTGACTCTCTGTCTAGGAAAACGTTCTGAACACATGAATAACTATATAAGTTTGACAATACTAACAATGACATCATATGAAAAATGTCATTGTTAAAATACAGGTGTAGCCAGATGCAAAAGATCACATATTGCTATTTATATGAAATATCATAAATGGTAAATATATAGGGACAGAAAGTAGATTAGTGGTTATCTGGGAGTAGGGAGTTATAGAGCATGAATTGATTGGCAGTAGACAAACTATTTTAAAATGGGATTGCAGTGAGGGTTGCATAATTCTGCCTATTTACTAAAAGATCACTCAAATATACATTAAAAATAGGTGAATTTTGTAGTATGTTAATTACATCTCAATAAAGTTGTTAAAAAATGCATGGATAATAAAATGGAAAGGAAAAATTTCCAGATCCCCACTAACTTACTTCTTTTAGAAGAAATCGTCATCTCAGCAATTCACTGTCATCTCAAAAGGCAATAGAGAAGCTAAGTCTAAGAGATTGAGCATGTTTACTCAGAGATATCAGAACCTTAGTACAAGTAAGTCCTATTGTGTATGAATGGGAAGAAAAGACAATATGAAGTGGATTGAATAGAATGAGCCACTTGCTGAGAGGTAATTGGGGTGTTGGAGTTATATCTTTCATATTTTAGAGAGTGTATCTCAAACATGAGATTGGAAAAGGAAAGACTAAAGATTGAAATGGTTTCAAAGACATGTAATTACAACCTATTAGGTAGTAGATCCACTGCTAGTTATTACAGAATTAAATACAAATAATGCATGGTTCTCAATCTCAAGGAGGTCATAGTCTAGTAGAGAAGAAGAACATTTTACAAAATCATAAACAACACAATGTAAAAGTATAATATATCAATTCAGCTGATGTTGTGGAATTTTGGAACATGTTAGTTAATTATGTTTGGAAATATCAAAAATTCTTCCCAGAAACGTAAAATTTCAGAAGCATGGTATTGGATTCAACAGTAGTTTGCCAAATGGAGAAGGTAAAATGTGTATTCAAGGAGAGTCATGGGAGGATAAAAGTCAGGATGTGCTCCAGAACGAGGGAATCTACCAAAGAGAGTAATTTCCCTCCTGGAAATAATAAAATTAATGCTAACAAATACATTAAAAAAAAAAAAAAAAAAACCTTTCTATGTGGTGGATATATTCCTAAATACTTTATATTTAGTAACTCATTTAATTTACATAATGACCCCATAAGGTATATAGTAGGATTAGTCCCACTGAGAGATGAGGAGACTAAGATACAAAGAAATTTAGAAACTCACATAGCTTGAGACCAGCAGTCATTCTAGAGTCTGTATTTTTAACTACTGCCTTATACTTCTTGTTAAAATCATTTATATATATATATATATATATATACACATATATATATATATATATATATATATATATATCGCTTTGTGAAATTAGCCTTTCTTTCTTTCAACAAAATTTAAGCATCCAGTATGTAAAAGGGACTGTACAATTATAAATATTTATACATTGAAAATGACTCTAAGGTTTGTGAAGGTACACAATATTTTATAAATTTGTATTTTCACCTAACAATTAGCACATTTTAGAGTAGATACAAGGTAATCCATTAAATCACACTGATGTTAATGCCTAACTTAAAGACACAGGACCCCAAGCTTTCTGGCATTTCAGCAGAAGTTCTTTGGGTCAAATTGAATTAATCCCAGTTGATTTATTTAAAGGGGGTCTCTGTTTCACAGTGTAGAATGAGGGCTTCTTAAATAAGTATGTGGTCTAATATCAATATAAGGTTAAGCTTAATTATCAACTTTTAATTTATTTTTATTACTACCAACTAAGATGTAGAATAACATACCTCCTGAAATAATCTAGCAGATAGGTAAGTCTGAGTTTTTATCTAAAGTAAAGAATGGAGAAAAACACTATGAAGTGCTAATAAAGTTTGTTTTCAGGGGCCAGGGTGTAAAGTAAGTAATCAAGGAGGAAGAAGTCTGCAAATTTTTCAGAAAGATAGACACATGCATACATATGTACGTACATACATGTATGCATGGCCAAGACAATTAGGTAAAACATAGGGGACTAGTTGAAATTGAAGAAGTTCCTTGAAAAACCAAAAAAATATTCACAGTATGAATGGTAACTAAAATTGCTTCTCTAACTTAAAGACCAAAGAGAAATTACCCTGTTTCCAGTTATCCATCTTATGACTGAGTTATTTTTATTATACCAATAAGCAGTACTCTACTTTCATGATTACAGTATGAGCAGAAAGCAGAAAGGCAGGTGGCTTTGTGGTCAAGAGTCATATATGAGCTCTATTCCTATTCTACTGTATGTAGCTTCAAAAAAGAGTACATTAGCTAAGGAAGTAGAAGTGATAAATAGTAGAGCTAGAAAAAAACAGCTGTTGAACTTCACATTCTCTGACTTTTGGCAGGAAGCAGGGGAAAAGGGCAGTCTGTGTTGAGTGCCTCAACAGAATAATAAATTTTGAGAATTTGCTTTTGCAGTTCTTAAGTCCATTACTATCACTTTAGATAAAAATAGTTTGAACGTACCATCTGCATGTTGTAGTTAACATTTGGTTCGATAAATTGTAACGCTGGTATATTTCTGTTTCACTTGGTAGCACAATAAAGTTATTGTCCCCCTTGTGTGTTTTTCAGTTATTCCAGTAATGAAATCTATGGGTTGGCTTCTTAGCTTTGAGAATGATCCTAAGAATATAGATGAATGCTATAGATCAGAGGGTGAATATGTCAAAAGCTTATTTGCATTTAAAATTTTTAGAGTAATAAGGTAATAAAGCTTTCAAATTCATTCATATTCTTCATGGACATGGCAATATAGTGACTGTGTGTACATGTGCGTGTGGCCTTTAGCATCATCGCATAGTTGAGATACAAAAGAAAAATCTTTGCAATCTTCGTGGTTTGTTGAACTATAGCTGATGTCCTTTGTTCTCTGCCTTTCCCTCCCTTTTGACTTCTCTTCTTCCTTATTTCTAACTTACTCTTTTTCTTTTCCTTCTTCTCTACCTTCCTTCCTTTTCTTTTACTTCAAGAAACTCAGTTATTAGCTTAAGTCATGGTACTACCCACAAAACAATTACAATTTGAGGGATCAATCATGAACCATAAAGCTCCTATTTAATAATATGCTTTTTATTTTTCATTGACAGTCTTGGGGGATGCATGAGGAGTGGGTCTGATTAGAGTCCTAAGAGTAGGCCTTTTCTTGTTAAAAAGTGAATTGCAAAGACTTAACTTCCATTTTTAGATATAGAAAATAGTAAGAGTCTATCATCTGTACCCGATCATAAATAATCCGGATAAGCTACATAATTATAGTTTATTCTTAAACCAAAAGAGAGCTGAGGACAAAAAGAAATTGATATGAACTAAATCTTAGGTTTTATTGAGCCCTCCAGAAAGCAGCAGGGCTGAGCCAATAGGAGTAAAAAAAAAAACTAAATCTAAACACCTGTTTTAAAACAGACTGGACACATTAGCATGTAAAAAATGTGTGGGTTCTGTTCTCTTTCACTCGAGGCATTTGCTTTTATTTGAATATTAACCAAATGGAATTTTAAAGAATGAAAAAATTACCATTTGCAAAATGTTATATTTAATAACCAATGGCTATTTCCCATTTATAGCAAGATTATGCTCACATTCTTATTTCTTCTGTTTTGAAATATAGCAAAATTACTTTCTGCAGGGCCCAGTAAAGGCCAAGAGAAATGATTTTCCGTTATTGAGAAGCCTACCAGAAAACAAAAACAGAATGATTTTTCATTTTTTGCTCTCTCTTCCCTCCCTTCCTTCCTTCCTTTCATCCTTTCTCTTATAAATATTCTTTTTAATAAGGAAACTATTTTGAACATATAGAATTATAAATTAAAGGAACTAGAAATCATCCATAATCTCTACACTATATATAGTGTGGATATGATAAACAATTGCTAACATTTATTTTCCTTCTGTTCTTACTCTCAAGGAGTAAGTTATCAGCATCTCATCACCTTAGCAAAGATCAAGAAGAAGGTGGGTGGCAAAGATGAAAAATGGTAAGAAACTGGGTTTTTATATCACTGAACAAAAGTTAGGCAATCTACTTCCGTAGTGATACCGCCTGGGAAAACCAAGGAGGGGTTGCTATGAGTCAGGTCCGACTCGACGGCACATAACAACAACAGAACAACATATTAACGAACTTTCAGATCTCCCAGAGTTTCACTAGTCAATGCATCCCTTTCATTCTTATTTAAGCCTTTCTGACTGGGGTTTCCGTTGCTAGCACCACAGTCTCCTAATATGCGTGTGCTTTCAACCCTGGCGCATACAGAGTGAGTGTGACTCTGGCAGCACTTTTAAGTTTGGTCCAGTGATGCAGAATTCAGAATTCTGGCCTACAGTTGTGGTAATTTGTATCACTCCCAGGAAACTAATGCAAATGCAAAAACTAGGCAAATGACTGCACAAAGCTTCCGAGTGGGAAGAGTTTATCTTCAACTTTTTTTTAATCCACATTCCCATGATTGCTTTGTCATGTGATGCAGTACATTTTGTTCTGTTCTCTGCATGATCAGTGCCATAGGGTCATAATTATAGAAATACAATGGAATCTCCTTGGCTCAGCTGTCACAACCAATATTGCTAGAAATATCAGCTTTGGAATCTTCCTTCTACTTCAAGGGAATAATTGAAAAAATGTCTAATATTCCTGCAAATGGTTTTGATTTTTGTTTTTTTCAAATTGTATTGTTTGCTATTTTCTCTCATGTTTTTCAACACTTTTTCCACTCATTCTCTGGTCACTGTATTTTATTTCAGTTGACATTTGTTTTTGAGTACCTTTTTTTTTTGTTGTTTAAGTTATTTCCCTGATTTCTTCCAGGACACAAAAGTCATTTTGGCAGAGCTTCATGTATAAATAAGTGACATTGAAAAGTGGTCCTTCTTCAAGGAAAGGGGAAGTTCCTTGTGGAGCTAATAAAGAGGTCAAATCAAAATGCTCAGATGTCTCTGGCAGTCAGAAGACCAGAATTGGGAAACATATCCCAGATGGTTACTATTTCTTTAATGAACTAATGAGTGGATGAGTGCGTGGAATAAGTTTTCATTTAAATTAATTCTTTCTTTACATATTAATTGATCACTGTTTATATGCCAGGTATTATTTTAGATTTGAAGAATACAGCAGTGACAATAGATAAAAATTCCCTGTTTTTACAAAGCTTACCTTCTAAAGAAAATGAAAGACAAGAAAATGAATAACTCTTATATGTTTTATATTAAATGATGGTAAATCTTATAGATGAAATTGAAGCAGGATAGGAGAATACGAAGTGTAGTCCATAAAATAATATGGGCATAAGATCTGAAAGATAAGGTGATATAAAAAAGCTAAGGTGAAAAAAGTGAAGGATGTGAGGACCCAAGCTATATGGATAGAGCAGGATGAGAAATTTCAGGCACAGGATTTAACACTAAATATAAAAACCTTAAAATAATAATGGTCTTATATCTTCAAAGAACATCACAGACTTAAGGGCTGGAATGAGGTGAATAATAGGAAGAAAAACAAGAGACAACATCAGAGGGAAAAGAGCAGATGAGATCACGTATAATCCTGAAGGTACGGACTTTACTATTATGCTAAGTGAGATGGGACCCACCAAAGGGTTTTGAGCAGGGTAATGACTTCACTTTTAACAGGATAATCCTGCCTGCAGTGTTGAGAAAAGACTATAGGAGACCAGGACAGAAGCAAAGAACTCTCTGTCTCTGATTAATGTTAAGACAAATATTTCTGAGTTCCAGTAAGATGGCAGAATAAGCAGAAACAGTGCACAGACCCTCTTCAACAAAGAAAAGGGAAACCAATAAACACAGACACAGAAGGTAATCATAGATTCCTGAGCCTTGAAGGGAAGGATATAGAAGTGGACTAAACTCCAACTAGCAGAAGAATTTGCATGAAAACCCCCAAAAAAGACACATATGGAGCTGCAGTCTGGCAGCGATCCTGACAGGAGAGACAGCTTGGATATTGCCAAGTGGTGGTAGGACCTAAGAATTAACCTAAAACGTCAGCCCTGCTAGCCAGGGACTGCACGGAGGAATGCTCTGGTGGCTGTGGAATAAAAGGAGAAGCAGCAAAGAGGAAGGCAAGCTGAGCTGTTGACTTTTGCCTGTCTGAAGGGCACAGCTATTTTGAATGTTTACAAACAGTTTGACCATTTTGGATATTTAAAGCAACAGCATTCTCCCTGATCCAGGGACTTAATAACAGGCCCAATTGCTGGGAACCTCAAGGATATTCCATACATGGACGACTGGAAAGTGTGACATTCCCATTGTTACTCTTATATCCCACACCCTCTTGGTGAATGGAGGTGCAGCCATCCCTCCCTCCCACCCACCTTCTAGGCTGGCAGGAATTCCATCCCTGTCTGTGTGCTCAGAGGGAGCCTGCGTGCCCTGCCTAGCCCTGTCCCAATTTTTTTTTTTTTATTCCTTTTTTCTGTTTTTTAGCATAACCTTGATACCAAAACCAGGCAAAGACATCACTCAAAAGGAAAACTACAGACCAATATCCCTCATGAATATAGATGCAAAAATCTTAA
>NW_006921705.1:2667345-2669036 GCF_000298275.1 Orycteropus afer afer | reverse complement strand
GTCTCATCTATTTTGGTCATGTTGTCAGAAGGGACCATTCCCTGGAGAAGGATGTCATGCTTGGTAGGGTGGAGGGTTGACGAAAGAGAGGGCGGCCTTCAACATGATGGATTGACATAGTAGCTGCAATGATGGGCTCAAGTATAGCAGGGATCATGGAGCTGGTGTGGGATCGGGCAGTGTTTTGTTCTGCTGTGCATGGAGTCACTATGAGTTGGAAACGACTTGACGGCACCTAACAATAACAGCAATACTAGGATGGAAAGTTCAGGCTCCCTAGATGGTGTCAACACCAGAGAGACTTACTATCTATCCACAAGCTCAACATGAGGTCAGGCACTTTGAGCCTCATCTCTAGAAATTGCTGACATTGTCAAAACTGTGTGCTTCCCCAAAGAGAGCTACAATGAACATTAAGGAGGAAAACCAAAACTAAACCAAAACCACTTTCATTGAGTCATTATTAACTCATACCAGCCACCATAGGGTTTCCAAGGCTTTAAAATTTTACAGAAGCAGATTGCCTCATCTCTCTCCTACAGAGAAACAGGTGGATTTGAACCACCAACCTTCTGGTTAGCAGCCAAATACCTTTGCCACTGTACCACTAGAGCTCATTAAAACAAGAAAGTGTTTTATTTGTTCTGCAACTGCATACACTATATTTTGAATTATAGATGCCAATATATCATTTACAAGAGTAGGGCATTGGAAACAAGCTATTGTAGAAAACAGTTGTAGAGCTTTTAAAGAAGATACAGTTGTATTGCTATAGGTTAATAATCTATATGAATTGGAAAGTTTCCATAGTGGTATTGTCATTTTGCTACAGAAGATTTTGTTTTGCATAAAATTAAGAATTTATATTTATTGACTATTTAGGAGCTTCCTGCCCATTATCACATGTACAATTTCTAGGGTCTTCATTTTACAAATGAAGGCACTGGGAAACTGACAGATTGTATAGTAACTTTTCCAAGGTTACATAGCTAGTTATGATTAAACCATGTCTAATCAGTAGGTATGTGGTCTTTGGAGAGAATAAATGGAGTGAATCTTGCTCAATACTTCTTGATCAACCACACAAACTTAAAAAAAAAAAAAAAAAGGTTAGATGGAAATTTTTAATCACAGTTATATCCTGAAGTAAAAGTCTATGGGAGAACTGGTTAGAAAATAGTATATTTCTGGTTCAATTAAATAACAGAGGTATGTAAGAAAAACTGGGCTTTCCTTAAATATAAACTTAAGATCAGATGTTTATTTATAATCAGTTAAATTTTCATCAAGTTGGGAGCTTAATTATTAGGCTATTATGCATAATCTAGTAGTCTGAATTTCCATTTGCTGTAATAACTTTGTAAAACTATCTGTTGAAGTGCAAATTGCTCTTTTATGTTGCCAGATAATTTTGGGCTAAAGGAAACTCTTTCACATCCAGCACTGTCGCATATTGATCAGCTCTTAAGTTGTTGAGGAAATGATGAAAACTTAGAGAACATTGTCCTGTTAGTTTAATTTGAATGCAAATTTTACCAGTCTAAATCCTTGGCTTTCAGAATCTTTTATGATATGTGTGTTTGGGTATGTGTATGCATATACACGCATATGGCTCCATGCACAGCAGTGAATTATTTACTTTTGGTCATTGTGCTGATATGAATTGTGCCCCATCCAAACACACACACACA
>NW_006921705.1:2659536-2667245 GCF_000298275.1 Orycteropus afer afer | reverse complement strand
CCTAAAGAAGTGAGAGCCATGACAAGAACAGACATATGCACACCCATGTTCATTGTGACACTATTTACAATAGCCAAAAGATGGAAACAACCTAGTTGTCCATCAACTGAGGAATGGATAACCAAACTATGGTACATAGACACAATGGAATACTATGTAACCCTAAAGAACAATGTAGAATCTGCAAAACACCATATAACATGGATGAACTTAGAGGACATTATGCTGAATGAAATAAGTCAATCACAGAAATATGAATATTGTTTTAGGCTGTTATTGTAAAAGTCAAGGAAAGGTTTATCTATGGAAGGAAATTTTCTTTGTTGGTTACCGGGGGGGGGGAGGGGAGGGGAGGAAACACTGTTAGATGCATAGAGATAAGTATTGATTTGGGTGAAGAGAAGGGCAATGTACCATATGAGAGTGATCGACACGGTGGCATTGAGGAAGAGGAAAACATAGAGAGGTATGTGGAAGGTACAGACAACAAAGATGAACCCTTTTGCACATACAGTACTGTGTTGTCAGTGAAGGCAAACATGGGTATATAGGTGTATATATGGATGGATAGGCTGAACTATTAGATATGTCTATTAAGTAGGGAGTGTACCCAAGACCATGTATACGGTTGGCAGACAGTGGTCCTATAAGTGTATTTGTATGATCTGTAAGAATTCCCAGGTGTATAGTAGAGCTGACAAGGGACTAGTTTGTAGTCACTTCTTGGTTATAGCCAGCTACCCAGAGGGAGCGAGTAGTTGAACCTGTGGGCTTGGGACCATAGTTGCAGGGGACATCAAGCTCAATTGGCGTAACATATTACACAAAACATTATTCCACCTCCTACTTTAGCGAGTAGCAACTGGGATCTTAAAAGCTTGCAAGCAGCCATTTAGATGCAACGATGGGTCTCTCTTCATCCAGAGCAAAGAAGTATGAAGAAAACCAGATTCATGGAAACAATTAGGCCTAGTGACCATGCAATCTGTAGCCTATATGACTATGAGACCAGAAGAACTAGATAGTGCCTGGCTACCACTGTCAACCACTCATAGGGGGATCTATGTAGGAGATCCTGGATAGAGAGGGAGAACAATGTGGAACAAAACTCATAATCATTTGAAAAAAAAAAGAAGGGGACTGGGTTTACTAGTCTGATAGAGCCTAGTGGAACCACTGAGACTATGGCCAGTAGCTACCCTTCAGATCTGGAATCGAACCTACAGCTGTGGCTTCCAGCCAAACAAAAGACAGGCATATGAGTTGAACATTTACCTGAGGTAGACACACTCCTTGGAGAGAACAATCATGGGAGAAAGAAGGGCTGTTTATGCATAGGGAGACAGCTCAGGGGATAGGAGTGCATAGAGGGATGGACACAGGGATGGAACAGGGAAGAGGTAACTATGGGGAGGAAGTGGGAGGGGAGCGATTACATTGGAGGAAATTGTAGTCAATGTCATAAGATAAGACAAAGTGTGTGTGAACTGCTATATGGAAAGTGAATTTGCTCTGTAAATTTTCACCCAAATCACCCCCCCCCCAAAAAAAAAAGAACAAATGTTTCTGCCACTGGAATTTTCCTTGGAAACCAAAATCTTCACACTCTGGCTGTGCTATTAAGGACCCAAATCACATTGTACTGTCCATGTTCCTGCTTCTGTAATGATAACGATTGGATGGATAATGATGGCCAGCCCTGGGATGAAAAAGTAGATTACCTGGGGCAAACACACTTATTTAGGATTTGAGATGAACTTAGCCAGAATCAAACTGAAGTTCAGATACTGGACGTGTTGCACAAGAATAGCTGCTTGATAAGTGTCCTACTCAGGAAGACACTTAATACATATAGAAGCATACAGATGACAGGTATTCAGATTATCTAAAGCCTTTGAAAATATTGAGAGGCACCTATTTATGCTGAAATTACAGCCAATCATTTGGAAGTAATTGAAAGATTTGTCTCAGATAATGCCTTGACATCTTATACTTTATTCCTTATACTGAGGAGTCCTGGTCAAAAAAAAAAAAATTAGTGCTTGAAGGGCTGAAATTCAGAACACATAAAAAACCAAGTATTGTTAATTGAGTGGGGAGATTAAAACTGTGACTTTTTGGAAGCAGATTACCAGACCTGTCTTCCAAGACAATTCTACATAGGTTCTGAATGCTTATATTTTTGTCTAGTAGTCTAGTGTAACCATTTGCACCATGCAAGGACCTTACATTTATAATGAGCTACTAAATATCTCTTTAATGCATTTAGTTCTATAAGCCATCTCTATTTAGAAGCACATGCTATATAAGTATATACATGCTGATATTTTTACAATAGAATTATGCTGCTTCTCTGAAACTAGTGACTTACCTTTTCACTTGTACTTATATACATTGAACTTCTATCAGAAGAAACATAAAACCTTTCTGTTATTGTGTACCATTAAGTCACTTCCAACCCTGGAGAACAGAGTAGAACCTCCTCATAGGGTTTTCCAGGCTGTAATCTTTATGGAGCCGGATCACCAGGTCTTTTCTCCTGCAGAGCTGCTTATGAATTTTTACTCCAACCTTTCAGTTAGCAGCTGAGCACTTACCATTGCACCACTGGGCTCCTCAAAACCTTTGTAAAGGTACAGTATTCTTTCTAATGGGACACTTTAGAATGTTTTGGAAAGGTTTTTAATCAATATTACATAAAATGAGTCTTGATTTTTAAATGAATCTTTTTAGTACTGTGGTGTGATGGGTTTAATTTAATGGCAGAAACATAATATGACAGCTACATATTATACTGTTTAAACAAATTCACACCTATAAAAAATATTTGATTTTTAAATTTTAATCAAGATGAGGTTGCATAGTAAAATACTACAGTGAATGAAAAAACAAGATTTTGTTACAGCATTGACCATTCATTATTTTGCTTTCAGGAACCTAGAAGAAACTATACTCCTTGAGTTTCAAATGTTTTGGTAAATCTATTTGTTTCATAGTTTCCTCAGTATCTCCTTGAATTACTGAGATAAGTGGTTCTACAGAATCAGAATAATTTCTTCTCTGATGGAGATGATACTGATAATACTATGATTTCCTCATAGAAGGTTTGCTTGAAATGAGTTTTCATGGACTCTTTTCTATTCTTGTAATATGAATTCTACCCTATCTTTTGGACATCTCTACTTGCAACCCTGGCCCAACCATAATTCAGTGTATTACCTCAGATGGTGTATTATCTACTACTGGTACAGGAAAGTTAGCTGAGGGAGGGCACAGTTATTTGGAAGTGTGCTAGAAACCATACACCACTTTATCACAAATGGGCAGAAGTAAAATGGGCCTCATGACACAGTTTTCTCAGGTTGCAGTTGTAGCTTGGTCTGTGGATCTAGCAATTCTGAGGTGGAGGAGATGCCTGGACCCTCTCTCAACTCCTAGACCTTCCCTATCCCACCAGGCCAAGCAGGAGACACAATTGGGAACTGGACCTTCATGCCACTAACCCTGCTAGAAGACTGAGAGTCTTCCTGCCCCCAAATTATTTTTTAAATAATTCAGATGACTCTTCATTTGTTTATCAATGCCATTTAGTATAATAATTATATTGTTAGCAATATCATAGTTATGATGATTATTAACTCAAGGTTGAATATTTATTACATGCCAAACACAGTGCCACAGGTTGTACATACCTTACCTCATTTAACCCAAATAACTGTCTAAGGGAGTATATTATCTCCATGTTACTATGACAACTGGTGTGTACAGATTCAACATATAGACCATGTGTTTGCCATTTCAACCCAGTCTACATCACTTCTTTTATTAATTCATTCATATACTTGGTCATTCATCCAACAAATACTTACTGAGGGCATTTCATAGACCAGGCATTGTTCTGGGCTTCAGGGATTCAGGGATGAACAATAGTGAACAATAAAGGGAAGTTCGTATTTTCAACCCTGTTGTCAAGGAGATTAGGTTCATGTTAGGGAAGACATAATGAAAGAAAGAAATAAACTAATTTGAGATTCTAATTAGCTTTTGGAGCTCTGGTAGCATAGTACCTGACTGCTAACCAGAAGGCTGGAGGTTCAAACCCACCAGCCACTCCTTGGAAGGAAGGTTGGGCAATCTACTTCTGTAGTGATACTGTCTCAGAAGCCCAAAGAGGGGTCGCTATGAGTTGGATCTGACTCAATGGCACATAATGACAACAACAATTAGTTCTGTAAAGGGGAACTTCACAGAGCAAACATAATGAAGGTAATACTTTATGTAAGAAGACATTCAAGATAACCTCCTCTGAAGGAGCTAGAATTTGAGACCTGCATAAGGAGAAAGATGCAACTTCTTAAATTCCATATGCAACAGCAAGTGTCAAGGCTCTAAATGAGGGAATAAGCTTGACATATTTGATGAACAAAATCAGTTAATATGTCTGAAGTATATGAGCTAAGGTTATGTTGAAATGCTGTTGCAGAGTCAGTCAGGGGCCAGGTCACATAAAACCTTGTCTACCATAATAAGGAGAATTGAGATACTGTTCTAAGATCATTGGGAATCTATTAAAGCATTTTAAAACCAGGAAAGTGATGGCATGTTTTAAATGCTTCTTCCAGAATCTGATAGTGTATTATATCTTCCAAACATAATTAAAACTGCTATTCAAAATGGTAGACCAAAAGGATAGAAAAATAAATTAAAGCTTTGGAACAAACATTAATTTTTGAAATGGGAAACCATGATAATAACTGTATTATTTTGGTCTAGATGTAATATCAAACCAGTATTCCTTCCTATGAGGCTGTTTCCTATCTTTCTACATGTTGTTGTTGTTGTTGTTATGTGCCGTCGAGTCTTTCTACATATTTCCACTGAAAAGAAATCTCCTTTCCCCAGAGCAGAGATTAACTTAGTCAGCTGGGTCTTTTCTGGATAAATATTTCATATTCACTGGTTAAAATAAGTGCCATGTTAAAGAGCAAAATAAATATTCATTTTCAGGTATAATCCATCAATTCCTTCCTTTTCAGTTCAATTTATCCCTAGTTAGAATGCAGAACATCAAATAAATGCTTATATGACTCATCAAAGTATACTGAGTTCAGTGTCTTTGAATAAACCAGGTTAAGAGAAATTTTGGTATAATCAAAGAAGAATGAATGAATTTTGGGGGTCCTCTTTTGGGAATGAAATACAAAGCTTTCTACTAAAAATGAAATGCTGAAGGTATTTTTTTCTGAATGATGAAGGAATGCTGTTTGATAAAATTATTAATCTACTTGTCTTTGGTGGATTAATCTTTCAGAATTGTCACTAAGTTGAATTTGTAGTTTATAAACAAAGTTTTTATATTAGAAGTAAATAAAAATGTTATTTATTTTAAGCATATTTTCTTTTTTATGTAAGTGTGAGAAAAGTAATAATTCATGTTTCTTTAATTAAATGTATGTATGAAAAACATCAGTACGTCATTTAGTCTTGGTATAGAATTGGCTTTTTTTTTTTTTTTTCTTCAAGCATGTTATGGGATTTTTCTTAAGTTATATTTTCTTAGCCTGTTTCAAATTAAACCTCTAGAACTCAAGTCCTTGATCATTAGTTTGAGTGGAGTAGTACCAAGGAAATGAATAGCAGTAGAAGATCATTAAGCTAAAGTCACCCATTTGAAGTGAACTTTTCCAAAGCCTTAATGATATAGCTAAGGAGCTCTGTGCCATAATGCCTAAAGCTTTTGACTGCTAATCAAAATGTCAGAAACCCAAAGGAGGTCACTATGAGTTGGAATCTACTCAATGGCAATTAATTTTTTTTTTGTTATTGTTTTAATAACATAGCTAAAAACTTGAGTCACTTCATTGTATCAAGAAAAGATATTTTTCTTCTAACATGGAAGTCAATGATCATCTTCCTGAAATTTTCTGCAAATATGAGTCTTTGTTGGTCCTGAAAACTGACATTTATTGGCTTCCTTTAAATCTTAAATGTTGCAAGAGGTAATTGAAATCTTCCTTAAGGAAAATATAAAACATAGTGGGACCATTTAACCTTTTTTTTTTTTTTTTCTTTATAAGGAGCTCTGGTGGCATAATGCTTAAGGCATTTGACTGCTAACCAGAAGGTTGGCAGTTCAAAGCTACCAGCCACTCCATGGAAGGAAAACTGCACAATCTACTTCTGTAAAGATTTACCACCTTGGAAACACAAAGGGTGTCACTGTGAGTCATAATACATTTGATGGTGGTGAGTTTGGTTTGGTTATGAGTTATGATGTATGTTGTTATAAAATATTATCCTTATGATAAAAATTATTTCTTCTTTACACTTGTGCTTGAATGTTATCAGAGCCTACGCATCTGACTATAGACAGTAGAAGGTTGAGATCTATATATCACTGCCACACTCTTCTGAAGTAAATTATACAAAGAAGGAAAATGGGAGAATTCTGGCCATGCATGGAAGTCTCTGCTCTGTGCACACAGTTTAGAGACCCAGTGGGTTTTCTGGAAGTGATCATCCTAAATAAATACCCATTTACCATACTTTGAACTTGGGAAGCAGTTGTCTCTCATATTTCTCCTTTTATACACTGGCTTTTTAGCTTGTTCTAATAATTGTAAAGTATTTTTTAATATGCTTCCCCACTAAGAACATTATTACCGGAAAAGATACTGAATACCTTCATTAAGGAGGCTAAGGAATTTTAAACGGCTTCATTTAGAAATTCAAAGAGAAAAGCTCTTATAGGTGGAAGACTGGGCAATCTACTTCTGTAATAATACTGCCTTGGAAACCCAAGGAGGGGTCACTATGAGTCCAATCCGACTCGATGGCACATAATAACAACAGGTGGAATGCCAGGCACAAATTGAGAGGCTCAAAGGAGACAAGCAGGTCTTCACGGGCTGTTCATATTCTACCCCGAGATGACATTAGTTTGATTTGTCTTTAATGTTGGCTTTTCTGAAAGTCATGTTCTAGCTGTGCTGACAGATGCAGCATCATGTGCTGATGAATGGACTACAATCATGTCAGAGAAATTGAGGGAAGATGGGGGACTAGGATATTATGAATGACTTTAAGTCATTTCTTAAAGGTATTATTGTTTCTTCTGCCTTAAAAGAGGTCATGTAAAACGGAGGTCTTAATTTGTTCCACATTCTCAGATGTAGTGCTGCTTCTGAGAAAGTGTATGTGTGTGTGCTTATGTGTGCACAGGTTCACAAGCTAAAATGTGCAGTTGTTGTTGTTGTTGTTTTATGATATGTGCAGAGGAGAAATCAAAATAGCCTAGCTACTTTTATATAAAAAAGAACTATTCTTTTACAGTTTATTGCTCTTATAGTTTCTATTATGTTCAAATTATGTGAAAGATGTCATTGGCATATAGCACCTAGTAATACTAGAAAGAAGGAAGAGGCCATCCACTTCTCAAATAATTGGCCAGGGAAAACCTTATGAATAGCAAATAAACACTGATACATTACCGCACAACTTTATGAATAGCCTGGTTAGGTTAGAAGGCTTTCAAAGTAGGACTGGGAAAGAGCTGCATCATCTCAGTAAACCCAGCCTTACTCCTATGGATAAGGTAAGGTAAAGCTTTTGAGACCTCCATTTGCTGATGTGGCATCACTCAAATTGAAGAGAAACAGCTGCAGACATCCATTAATCATCGGAACATGGAATGTACGAAGTATGAATCT
>NW_006921705.1:2657479-2659436 GCF_000298275.1 Orycteropus afer afer | reverse complement strand
ACGATGGTTCAATATTAGAAAAACAATCAATGTCATACACCACATAAATAAAAAAAAAGGAAAAGAACCATGTGATTTTATCAATTGATGCAGAAAAGGCATTTGATAAAATTCAACACTCATTCCTGATCAAAACTCTTAGCAAAATAGGAATAGAAGGGACATTCCTCAACATAATGCAGGACATCTATGCAAAACCAACAGCCAACATTATTCTCAATGCAGAGAGACTGAAACCATTCCTCTTGCACACAGCAACTACACAAGGATGGCCTCTATCATCATTGTACTGGAAGTCCTAGCCAGGCACATAAGGCAAGAAAGGGAAATCAAAGGCATTCAAATGAGTAAGGAAGAAGTCAAACTATCCCTATTTGCTGATGATATGATCCTATATCTAGAAAACCCAAGAGACTCAGTCGAAAATCTACTGGAACTAATTGAGAGATTTAGCATAATGGCAGGATACAAGATCAATATCCAAAAATTACTTGGATTCCTCCACACCAGAAAAGAGATTACTGAAAAAGAAATATGAAAATCAATACTATTTAAAATAGCTACCAAAAAAATAAAATACTTGGGAATAAATCTTACCAGGGACACAAAAGACCTGTACAAGGAAAACTATAAAAAACTACTTCAAGAAGCCATAAGAGATCTACATAGTGGAAGAACATACCATGCTCATTGATAGAAAGATTGAACATTGTGAAAACATCAGTTCTACCCAAAGCAATCTACACTTTCAATGCAATCCCAATCCAGATACCATCAACATTTTTTAAGGATATGGAAAAAAAAAAAATCACTAACTTTATATGGAAAGGAAAGAGACCTTGGATAAGCAAAGCACTATTAAAGAAGAAGAACAGAGTAGAAGGTCTCACACTGCTGGATCTCAAAACCTACTATACAGCCACAGTAGTCAAAACTGCCTGGTATTGGCTTAATGATAGACACATAGACCAATGGAATAGAATTGAGAACCTAGAAATAGATCCATTGACCTATGGTCAGCTGATCTTTGACTAAGGCTCAAAATCCTTTAAATGGGGAAGAGGATGTTTGTTTAATTAATGGTGCTGGCAAAATTGGATATCCATTTGCAGAAAAATGAAACAAGATCTGTACCTCGCACCATACACAAAAACTAATTCCAGATGGATCAAAAACTTATGTGAAACCTAAAACTATAGAGTTCTTCAAGGAAAAACTAGGGGCAAATTTAGGGGCCCCAATGTATGGCATAAAGAGACTTTCAAGCATAACCCAAAATGCACAAACACCAGAAGAGAAACTAGATGAAATGGACCTTCTAAAAATTCAATTTGTATGTGTTTCCAAAGTCTTCTCCAAAAGAGTCAAAAGAGAACCTACAGATTGGGAAAAAAATATTTGGCAATGACATATCTGACAAGAATTTATAGAAAATCCCAACACCTCAATAACAAACAGACAAATAATCCAATTAAAAATGGGCAGAAGACATGAATAGATACTTCACCAAGGAGGATATTCAGATAGCCAACAAACATATGAAGAAATGCTCTCGATCATTAGCCACTAGAGAGATGCAAATCAAAAGAGCAATGAGATACCATCTTGCTCCAGCACTAGTAGCAAAGTTCAACAAGACAGAAAATAACAAATGCTGGTGAGGTTGTGGAAAGATTAGGACTCTCCTACACTGCTGGCGGGACTGTAAAATGGTACAACGATTGTGGAAAGCAGTATGGTGCTTCCTTAAAAAAGTTGCAAATAGAAATACCATTTGACCCAGCTATTCCATTACTAGCTATATATCCTAAAGAAGTGAGAGCCATGACAAGAACAGACATATGCACACCCATGTTCATCGCAGCACTATTTGTCGTTGTTGTTGTTAAGTGCCGTCTAGTCGTTTCTGACTCATAGCGACCCCATGCACAGCAGAACGAAACACTGCCCGATCCCG
>NW_006921705.1:2645950-2657379 GCF_000298275.1 Orycteropus afer afer | reverse complement strand
TGAGGTCATACTGGACTAGATTCAGCCCTAAAACCAACATGACTGATGTCTGTATAAGAAGAGGAAGGAGACAGAGAGACAGACACAAGGTAAGACAATCATGTCAAGACAGAGGCAAAAAAGCTGGAGTGATGCCGCTGCAGCCAAATGACAAGAATGGCCAGCAACCACCAGAAGCTAGGAAAAGGTAGGGAAAGATTCGTTCCCAGAGCCTTCAGAGGGACCATATCTCTGCCACCATCTTGACGTTGATCTTCTTGCCTCCAGGGCTATGAGGCAGTAAATTTCTATTTTAAGCTGCCTAGTTTGTGGTCATTTGTTATGGTAGCCCTTAGGAAACCAATACAATCAGCTCTTTTGTAGATAGATATTTTGAAGCTTGTTGTTGGATAGAAATTAGGAAGAGATGGAACTTTGAGAGCAGGAGAATTTTGCAGTAAACATGGAATCAGATGTCCTTTGATAAGAAAATGAAGTTGGAACCCACCAGTGGAAATGTAACTTAGGAGTGACATGCCTATGTCACCTGGAGCTGAAGTGTCAGGAAATCATTTGCTGTTCCTTCATCAATTGGAGGGTGAGGAGATTGATGTGAATGAGGTGATTTCCAAAGTCCCATTGCACTACACAGTTCTATTATTTTTTATATGGCATCGCTTTCTAACGTTACTTTCCTTTTTGAAAAGTGAGAATTGGGACTGTCTGCATCCATACAGTTTACCTATGAGATTAACAGCTGAGGATGTCTTCATTGTTGTGACTTTATTTTTTTGTTTCAGGAATCTTTTGCCCAGGAAAATAAGGCTATAAACCAGTAAATGCTTGTAAACCAGTTGCTGCAATAACTTGGCCAAAATCAATTTATACAAATATAGACTGCACAAACAACCCTCGTCTCAGTATAGTATTGCTCATGTAGGCAGACGACCTCCTTAGATTGTTCTAGTGGGCAAACTCCTTGCTTATCAAATAGCTGTTTGCTTATCAAAACTCACTTCAAAATTTTAATCTCATTGAGTCAACTAGTGCTAAATTATTATTTTGTGAATTTTTCCAAATCCCATTCAGATGCCAGCATTGAAGGGTCAGCTTGAACCACTTAAGATTAAACTTCAAGCCGTGTAGATATCTGCCTCAACCCTCATCCCTTGTAAGAATCTATAAGGACTCTATCCAAGAGGTGCTGCCATTTATTGCAATAGGTAATAACTCTACTTGACTATCAAGCTATTCTGGTGATCTTATTAAAAGATAGCAATCAACAGAATTATTATATTTCTGCATTACAGATAAGGTTTCTAAGGTTGAGGGATTAATGATTTGTTTAAGAGAGTATATTCATCCAGCATAATGTGAACCCTCTGATCTTCTGATTCCCAGTTCATTGCTTTTGAGGTATTTAGGAGCATTTTGTACAAAATTCATATTTGATTTTTAGAAGTTCAATAGGAAATCCTGCCTAGTAGCAATCAATTGTTTGAGATAATTTTCTTGATATTATATTGAGTGCTATATAATGGTCAAAATATCAACTGAGTGAGTTCAATTTGGCTAACAGCACCAACATAAAAATATAGATAACTGATGTGCTAAAGCTTATGTTGGCTCTGTTAGCCAAAAGCAGCATGCTCTTTTCAGAAGTAGATTGCCCCATCTTCCTTCCGTGGAGCAGCTGGTGGGTTTAAACTGCCAACCTTCTGGTTAGCAGTCAGATGCCTTGGGCACTGCATCACTAGAGCTCCTTTTCTTTCTTTTCTTTTTTTGTTCTAAAGTGATTTGCCAAAGCTCATGTTGGTTCTGTTAGCCAAAACCAACTCACTCAGTTGATAAATTGACCACCACGTTAAGATGGGGCAATCTACTTCCATAGTGATACTGCCTCAGAAACCCAAGGAGGGGTCACTAAGTGTTGGTCTGACTCGATGGCACATAACAACAACAATATATAGCACTCTTTTAAGTCCCTTACAATTGTTATTTCATTTAAATTTTTAAAAAAGATTATGATATATATCCTATGATTGTACCAATTTTACTGATGACAAAGCTAAGGATCAGAGAAATTCAGTACCACATGTAATACACAGGAGACCCTAGAACTCAAAACCAGACTCTCTACTCCCAGATTCTGTGATCCTAGTCATCACCCTATGCTGCCTAGTCTGGTTGTAGATTATACAAGATTTTCTTTGCAAAAGGCCAGATGCTAAATTCTGTTTTCTCCTCTTCTCAGCATTCATGAGGAAGTACTTTCCATTCCAAGAAGGCTGTTTTTTATTTAGTCAATCATAACATCAAAGATAATACTTCATTCAAAAAGCATAACTGTGTAGATGCCAGAAATCCCACTGTTAATTTTTCCCTGTGGTGGGACCCTCTAATATCTTGATGTAAATGTGTTTGTCACATATATATGCTTCCTGTAATGTAGTGAGGAGGAATTACTTAGAGGAAGATGTTATGAATTGAATCATGTCCCCTCAAAATATATTTTAAAGTCCTAACTCCTGTATATGTGAATGTCACTTTGTTTGGGCAAACAGGGTTTTTCTTTGCAGGGTTTGATCAGTTAAGTTAATGAGGTCATACTGAAGTAGGGTAGGCATAAATTCCTTCTGAGCTGTTTATTATGAACAGGGAGAATGGACACAGAGATGGAGACACACCGGGAAGACAAACATTGTGTGACAACAGAAGCAGCTCGAGGATGGATGACAGCTGTGAGAAGCTAGGAGGGAGGCATGGAAGAGTTATTTTCTAAGAGCCCTTGGAAGGAATCAACCCAGCCAATGCCTTGATTTGGAATTCTAGCCTCCAGAACTGTGAAAAAAAATACATTTCTGTTTTTTGAAACCTCCTACATTGTGGTATTTTGTTATGGCAGCCTTAGGAACTAAGACAGGAAGTAACCTAGAAAGGAAGGAAAGCTGAAGGAAAAGTAAAATTTCCCTCTTCTTTCATCCCATTCCTGAGAGCTTCCCTCCTCCTTTGGCAACTTCCTCTACTTGACATTTTCTAGGATGTGGCCCTCTACACCCTCTTCCAAATATTTTGTACATAAGCTTTTAAATAAGATAGCTGGAAGCAAAGAGCACAGTAAAGGCCTGGGCCCAATTCCTTTATTCTTCAGGGGTGTAGAGGAAGGGTAATAGGCTACCTCAGCTGGATTTGTTTGATTACAGTCAGTTTGCTCAATGGGTGGGTTCCTGGATAAATTCAGGACATATTCAATCACCATCCTGCAGAGTGGTAGGTCAGCTGCAGACCCTATATTCTTTTGTCTTGTTTATTCTGCCAACTTACTAGTAAATGTCTAGATTGGTTAGGATATTTACTGAGGTAACTTGTGGAAGAAAAAGAGGCAGAAAAATTCCTGAAGATGGTGGTAATTCTGGACAAGTTGTATACAGAGTTTTTAACTGTCCATAACCCAATCATATTTTGGTGTTTGAAGGTATCTTGTCACTTATCTTGTCACATTATTTATCTTTATCAGGTGGATGGTTTTGTTGTTGTTGTTGTCTTTTTTTTTTTTTTTTTTACTACTCTAGTTCTTTCTCTTTATATGGAAATTTTGGGAGAAAAAAAATCTATTGGTCTGTCTCTTTCTACTGTCTGCCTTTAATACAGACCACACACAGTATTCAAAGTGATCCTATAAAGTGGAAATCAGATCATGCTTATCCATTATACGTCCCACAGACATGCACGACGTGGAACCTTCTCCTACCTCTTTAACCTCATTCCATTTCTTATATCACCCTTAGAATACACACACACACACACAGACACGCGCACACACACACACACATAGATAAACCAAAACCAAACTCACTGCTGTCAAGTTGGCTCCAACCATAGTGACCCCTCTTGGGTTTCTGAGGCGGTATCGCTGCGGAAGTAGATTACCCGACCTTCCTTCCAAGGAGAGGCTGGTGAGTTTGAACTGCCAGCCTTCTGGTTGGCAGTCAAATGCCTTAGGCACTATGCCACCAGAGCTCCTATATATATATATATATATATATATATATGTGTATATATACATATGTACATATATGTGTGTATATATATGTGTGTGTGTGTGTGTGTGTGTATATATATATACACACACACACACACACACATACACACACAAACACATGTAAAATTTTTGTTGTGGTTTGGATGAAAGTTTACAGAGCAAATGAATTTTCCATACATCAGTTCATACACATTTTGTTTCCTGACATTGACTTCAATTCTCCAAAATATAACAGCTCTCTTCCCACTTCTTCCCCATAGTTACCACTTCCTTGTGTCCTTCCTTCCAATGCATTCCCCACCCCAGCTGTCTCCCTGTTCAAACACTATCCTTCTGTTCTCACATGATTGATCAATTGCTCCAAGGAATGTATCTACCTGATGTAAATGTTCACTTCATATGCCTGTCTATTGTTTGGCTGGAAGCCACCAGAGTTCATTTCCAGACCTAAAGGGTAATTAGCAGCCATAGTCTCAGAGGTATCACTAGACTCTATCAGACCAGCAAACCTGGTCTTTTCTTCTTCTTTTTTTTTATGTTTTGTTTCATATTGTTCTCCCACTCTATCCAAGATCTCCTGCACCAGTCCTCCTCCAAGAGGTTGACAGTGGTAGCCAGGCACCATCTAGTTCTTCTGATCTCATGGTTATTTAGGCTGAGCATCACATGGTATTCTAGTCTCTTGGACCAATTGTTTCCATGTGTCTTTGGTTTTCTTCATTCTTCTTTGCTCTGGATAAGGAGAGACCCATTGTTGCATCTAGATGGCAGCTTTTAAGCTTTTAGGACCCCAGTTTCTACTCAACAAAGTAGGATGTGGAATGATATTTTGGGTATTATGTTATGCCAGTTGAGCTTGATGTCCCCTGTGACCATGGTCCTGAGCCCACAGGACCAACTACTTGCTTTCTCGCGGTAGCTGGATGTGGCCAAGAAATCACCACAACCCTGTCCCTTGCCAGCTCTACTATACACCCAGACATTCTTACAACACATACAAATATGCTTGTAGAAATATTGTCTGCCAACCCTATACATGGTCATGGGTATACCCTCCCCCATCTAGACATACCTGATCATTAGAATATATTTTTAAAGTCCGTTGTTGTTAGTTACCATGGAGTCTATTATAACTCATGCTTAGTGAGGTACAATGTTTTTTTTTTTTTTATGTAGCTTTTGTGGCCCTCGGTTTGTGATCTACCTGCAGTGTAGTAAATTACTTAGTGTGGCTTTTCTACCCATAAGTCTTTGTAAACTCCAAGATGGGATTTGCTAGGAGCAACTGAGGAGCTCCTGATTGCTGAATTTGTCCACCTGGAGTATTTCTGTTGGGAGTGGCAAAAAACAATGTTCTGGGAGGTTCCCACTCTCTCTCTGGTGCTTAGAGTTCTGATGCTATGATTGGCTAGTTTGGCTACTCTGCCAGGCTCAAAAGGGGGCCTCCTAGAGGCAGAACTCTCTCTGACTGCTGGTTGAGGAAGATGTGCTGCTGAAAGAGACATGAGCTCCTGAAAGAGACACATTCTGCTGGGAAAGAGATGCAAGAGACATGTGTTGCTGAGTAAGACACTGAGAGGCATGCACTGCTGGGGGAGAGACTGTGAGAGACTTGGCTGAGAGACGGTGGGCTGGGAGAGAGACTGAGCATTTTTCCTGAACTTGAATTGTAGCCTGGTGCTTCCCTAATAAACCCCATAATCTGTGAGTTCTCTGTGGTCACTGCAGTGAATTATCAAACCCAGGAGAGAGGTGGTGGGTGCTTTGGGAGGAATGGTTGGAGAAAGGGCTGGAGAGAGGCAGCATATCTGCCCTCGCAGGAATAGGCCTTGGGCTATTGATGGTGATTCTGTCTTCCTCTTGTGGGGTTAGAGGAGGTCAGAACATGTGGCCTCCTTGTCCTTTTAGCAGTACCTAAGAGGATCAGTCAGACCATAATCTGCCAAGTGATTGGTCAGATAGCAATCTGCCTAAGAGGACTGGTGACACTGCAATTCAGTCCACATAAGATGATGAGTCAGTCCTGCTAGAAAAGTGCCCCCTCCTGAGCTTGAAATCAACAGAGTTTTCCTATATAAATGGCCTAACCAAAGAGGTTTGGGGGCTTCCTGATCAAGAAGAACTGTGAAGGGAGGGCATCTTTGAAACACTGGGCTACACTAGGGACCTCCAAGACAAAGTACTGAAACACTGAGCTGTTGACAAGGAGGACCAGTAGAAAGAACAGCAGTGGCTAGAGTGGTGGCAGCAGGGCCAAGGTGACTGATGCAGCAGTATTAAATGCAAACAGTGAAACCTGGTGGCAGAGCTGGTGGCACACGTGGATCACAAGGGCCTTGCAGAGTAGTCCTGTTTCATGAGCTATGCTGATGTTAGCCTAGAGCTGGGAATGGCCCAGGGCTGTTATAAGGCTGAGGGTTGAGAGCTAGACCATTCAGTGATTAGGGCAGAGCCAGTCAAGAGGAGTGGCAGAGAGACAGACAGAAAGAGCAATAGCATCCATACCTCACCTGCCAATTTCTAAAGTGGCAACATAAACCCGGCACCTGAACCGCAGCTGACACCTGAGCTACAGCATGCCCACCCAGTGATGTAACAATAGATATCAGTTTTTGTGAAGGATAAGCAGGTCCCCTTTGAGATGTAAGTTTGTCCCTCTCCTATGGTACAATGTGAGGCACACATAGGGGGAAAGGTGACTAACTTACCAGAAATCTGTTCCTGTTGTTTGCTATTTTTGTCTTCTATAGGTACTAATAATGGCTTCCACTTTGCAAACACAGTATGTCTCATATATGTGACTAAATCTCAGTAGATAGACCCAGTACCCATGGAGTGGTTGTCACTGAGTGGAATCCTCATTTTTGCAGTCATATGGCTGCTTAGAATTTTGAGGCAACTTGCTTATGTAATGTACCCATTGAATATATATAAGTAAAAATGTATCAATTTTTACCTTCCATAGGATTTGTGAGGATGATGAAAAAAATTAACACACCCCTTCCATTAACAACAATTTTGCGTATCAGATATTCTAAAAGTTAAAATCTCTAAATGAATAATTTGGAGTTTCAGTGAAACTAAATCTAAGGCACGCTTTACTTTTCAATGTTTATCAAACCTCCTTTCAGGCACAATACCTTATTTACAGTAATGCTCATTTTTGATAATGCATGTATGAATTTTTCTTACAATTTGTATTTTATTTACTCTTACTGTTCCTGTTTTCAGAATGCAAACATCTGTTCATATTATATTACAAGTTTATTTTCTTATGAGTAAGAAGGTCTCCTTCCCCTTTTGTTTCAAAACAATTTCTGTAAACATGAGTGGAGAGGTGGATTGGAGCTTGACTACTAGAGATATCGGAGAACAGCTACGTCAGGAATTGAGGCGAATTACTCAGTTTCTGACTGATAGATACTCTCCTTAGTTCTTCCTAAATGCAGATATTTTAGTAAATGTTAGAAATCATCTTTCAAAAACCTCATAGCCTTTGACTTCCTTTCCATAATGCTGGCTGGCTTCTCATTCTTCATGTTTCAGCCCTGTCATTACACCAACTCACATATGTTTCTCCACCACAATTATTTTCTATATTAGCACCTCATTTGTTTAATTTTCACCCCTTATCACAATCTATAATTATTGATTTATTCATTTGTAAATTTGTCTACTGCACAACAAATCCCATGAGTGCAAGACCCTGGTCTTCCTTTTTCACTATACTACCTCTAGTACTGATATTAGGAAACAGAATGGCAAGGGTTCAGCATTATTTTTTGCATCCTTAAACGTGTGCAAAATGATGATAATGTAACCATTAGTTTAGCATGCTACCTAATTAGCATTTCTTCGTCAGTAATACAAGAATGCCATTTTTATGCTGGCCACTCCATTCAGGACATACATTCTCTCTTTTGATAAATTAATATTGTTGAATGAGATGCACCACTGCCTGTGCCCCTGGGAGACATTCTTGTACTGCTTCCTTGGTATTTCTTTAATTATTACAGTTTTTAGAAAACATTTTTTTCCACCAAATTTGACTTCACATTCTTTAATATCTTACAGTTGGAGTACAAATATGAAGTTGATCCCTCTGCCCCTGAATCCCAACAAACTGGGTGTGTATATATTTGGATTCAGTGGATTGGGGCTGGGTCCCAAGAATATGAATTTTTAGTATGCACCAGGCAGAAGCTTCTCATGGGGCACGTCAGTGGTGCTGCCTGGCTCCTAATACTTGAAGTGTTGCTGTTATTGACTGATCTCAAGATGAGTCCTCTTCAGGGAGGCTAAGGAGATAGTTTTCCTATTTCTCAAAAACAATGATTTGGACATGTTTTGTGTAGCCTGAAGTCAATGAATGCCAGACATTCAAATAATGGCAAATTTGTATTCCAATTGAAAAGCTGTTTTTTTTTTTTTTTTTTTTTAAATGGATCCAAATTGAAAAGAGGACATGAATGGAGATGTGGCTATAATAAGCTAGTAATCAGTGTCTAGATGTATATGGGAGGCACAGCTTCAGAATTCAGAGAAGTAGAGTGTTTGTCATCAGAATGTTTAGGAAGAAACATTCAGTAAACTGGAAAAGGCAATTGGTTTTACCCAGTACTACAACCTGAAGATGGTTCTTAATCCCAGAGTGATGACTTCATCTTTCTGGCTGTTGATTTAAGCAACCATGAGCATGAAGACTGACTAGTTCCCATTGTTCTCCTTAATTAGGCAGGATTCTTTTGGTCAAGAGGATTTCCCTGGAAATATCATTCTTCTGTAGGTTCTTTGTGGTTAAGCCTGACCCTAATGACATACTACCAATATTTCAGCTGCCCAAAACTATTCCCTCAAAAAATGCAGCACAACGCACTGCCATGGAGTCAGATCCGACTAATAGGGACCCCTCATTGGATTTCCGAGGCAGTATCACTACAGAAGTAGATTGCACAACCTACCTGCCGAGGAGTGGCTGGTGGGTTTGAACCACCAGGCTTCTGGTTAGCAGTCAAATGTCTTAGGCACTATGCCACCAGAGTGCCTTATATCAATGCTTAATAAGACTTTATTATTAATTTTCAGGAGGTTGAAATGAAAATACTTTTCAATCAATAATTAATATTTTCTGCCAACTATTTTTTTTTCTGGCTCCAGTTTTGTATTCTCTAAAATCTATTGCTTCTCTGAACTTACGGCTCTAAATTTTATAGAAAACATGTTTTGAACCTTGTTACTAGCTTGATCCTACATCAACAAAATAAGAATTATCCACTTGGAAATGGATCTTAATGAGTGTAGAAGACTGAAAAGATATTAAAGCATGTTGTTGTTGTTGTTATGTGCCATCGAGTCACCCCCAACTCATAGCGACCCCTCCTTGGGTTTCCGAGGCAGTATCACCGTGGAAATAGATTGCCCAACCTTCTTTCCAAGGAGTGGCTGGTGGGTTTAAACCACCAGCCTTCTGGTTAGCATTCAAGTGCATAGGAAAGATAACAACAACAAGAACAACAGAATACAATGACCATAATCTAGAAAGAAGCCTGAATATGACAATAGGTTGCTGTTAACCACAATCCTGTAAATGAGCTAGGCTGGCTCAAAGGGAAGCACTGACCTCAGTGAACAGATGTTCTGAAGACTAGGAGAGAATGAGGAAAGAGTGGGCAGAGTATGTCAAATGATGACACATTACACATAAGCAATCAACGATGATTAGAAAAATTAATAGGAATGAATGACATTTTATAATTGTAAAGCTAAACAAATGGATCATTTATATTTACTTCAAGAAAGGCAAACTATCAAAACAACAAGACCAAAATTTTGACTGTTTATTTAATTTTTTTTCTCACGTAGTCTTGAGAAGAGGTTTTTTTCTTTTTCTTTTCTTTCCTTCTTCGTCTTCTTCTTTTTTTTTTTTTAAACATCAATCACATGTTTGATAAAGGATTTAAGGAGGTTAATGATGAAATACTATTTTGGTAAAACCTGACAAGGGCAAAACTAACTAAGAATACTAATAACAACCTATTTGCTTTCCCTTTTTTCATTTAAAAGCATTAAAAAAAAACCTACTTTTGACACTTTATATATTGGTGATGAGGCCTATGGGCCATGTGTAAAAGCAATATGATAGTTTGCATTGATTTAGTACCTTTCCTATCAGCCATTCAAATGAACTCCTGTTAGTAGCATCATTATCCTCATTTACAGATTAGAGTGGCCTGTACAACTGCCAAAGTCAACAGGTAGATTGTAAAAGTAGACCAGAGTAGTGACAATTTTTTTTTTTTTTTTTTTTTTTGAGGAGTGAATCCTTTGCAGCCTTATTGCTTGACATCAAGACTTAGGTTTATTTACCTGCACTAGAATTTTCTTCTTAACATACTGATGGGAGTATTAAACATGCTTCTGAATCCCTCAACATCTCATCTGAGTAACTGTATTATAAGTATGAGGGCAGTGGTAGTTCAGTGGTAGAATTCTCACCTTCCACACTGGAAAACTGAGTATAATTTCCAACCAATGCATTTCATGGAGGCTGTGTGCTGCTATGATGCTGAACAGGTTTCAGCCGAGCTTCTACACTTTGATGGACTATGGAGTGATGCCTGGCAATCTACTTCTGCAAAGCAACCAATGAAAATTCTATAGATCACAATGGTCTGATCAGGCAGCATTTTGTTCTGTTGTGCTTGGGGTCACGATGAGTCAGGTGCAACTCAGTGGCTGCTAACAACAATATACAGGGTGTTTTTCTCCTTCTATACTTTTACTAATGTTGCATAATCACCTTGGTATTGCCTATGTTGCTTTAAATTTTAGTGAAGTATAGGAGCTATATATAAGTTTGGAAATGTGAAAATAATAGTGTTGAGAGTAATTAGTTGTCTGAGATGGACTATTCATTTTCTCATTTAAACATTTCAACAATCCTACAACTTAAAACATCGACTTGGATGTAAGATGAGAAAACTCAAGCTCAAATAGGTTGAGTAATTTGCCAACAGCTACTAAATGGCAGAGCCAAGCTTTAAATAAGATCTGTCAAATTCTAGAAATTACTTTCCCATTTCATCAGAAAATTGATTCACTTTCCATGACACATTGAAACCATTTATAGAATTGATGCCTTGTGACTTCATTTATTATAGAGAATGCATCTGATCCAATTCATCCTTTATATTTGTTTTGTGTGCCTAAGGCACTTGACTGCTAACCAGAAGGCTGGTGGTTCAAGCCCATCAGCCACTCCTCAGAAGGAAGGTTGGACAATCTACTTCCATAGTGATAACGCCTCAGAAACTCAAGGAGGGGTCGCTATAAGTCAGATCCGACTCAATGGCAGTGAGTTCTGAGAATCCAGACTATTCTCTATCTACTTCCTTACCTATATAAAAAA